>NW_015112736.1:234630-278130 GCF_001443285.1 Poecilia latipinna
ATATATATATATATATATATATATATATATATATATATATATATATATATATATATATATATATATATATATATATATATATATATATATATATCAATACATTTGTAAGGTATCGTACGTCTACATTTTACTACTTAAAACAATTTCCTTCCCAATGCACTGTAGACGTCATCGTGCGGGAAACGATTGATAGGGGAACATGAGAATGGAGGAAAAATTGAGAAAAACTTAGAGGTGGAACACTGCAAAGCAGGAGCTGCTGCAGCGGCGGATTGTATCTGAAGTAAATACCGAATGACTAGTGAGGCGGTGTTTAAAACACACAGCGCCCCCAGTCAGAGCCTGCTCTTCATCAGTCAAAGAGGCAGAAATGAGAAATGCATCTGAGCGACGCTTTTAAAGGCAAAGTTCAGTAATTGGGAATGACAGACACACACAAAGCATCCATCACTCATGACCTTTCCTATTTCTCCTGCTCTTTCTTTCCTCTCTGTCTCAAGCCTCTCTGCTGTGGACAAGGACAAGAAAGGCAAAGGAACAACAGAAACGCACATCTTTTTATAGACAGTATTTAATAAGTCTTTCAAAGATTCATTGTGATGCTATTAGCCCAGGATAAGCTTGAAGTAAAGTGTTTTGTGCTTGTGGCCCTGGAAACAATGGCACATGTGCTTCATCTCTTATTGATTGGGTATGGAAGAGAAACTTGCAAATTGTCTTAATGTAAAGCAAAGTCTCTGTGTGGGCTTGAATTTTGAGCGTCGTGGATTCAATGAAAATTAAGCGGCCCGACGCATTTGTAACAAACGTTTATTTTCACGGCCACATTCTTTCTTATCCGCCTTCTCCTTTTCTGGTCCATTTTATTCCCAACTGTGATAAAAACGACCAGGTCATATACAAAGAGGGATGCCTCACCCCTCCGTCTCTTAGAGCCGCGCACGAGCAGACACACACTTTTCACATCTGGACTTGTGTTTAATTTTATGTCAAAGTCCGGACAGGAAGCACCTGTCTAGATGAAATCCTGCAAGCCAGTGAAACAGAGCCAGAGAGCAAGAGAAAGACTGGAAAGAGAGAGAGAGAGGGAGGGGGGGGGGTATGGAAGAAAAGTACACAGAGAAAAGGAAAACATTAATCCATCTGTTGTGGAAGCGTGTGTCACAGTATGTGTCACATTAAAAACAACATCAACTAACAGAGCAAAACCTAAATTGGTTTGGAAAGGGCAAGTCATATGAAATTAACACAGATTTTATCCCTTCTAAATGTGATTGTGTCTGCATGTTTGGAAGGGGGCTGAATGCAGGTCATTCTTTTTTTTTTCTTAAAGGCTTGAGTTGGAGGTGCGGGGGGACGGGGGCGAGGGGGGTTCTGGTCAGCACAAATCTGCAATTATAGGGTAGTAGAACTTCCAGATGTGAGATTATTCTTCCTCTCACATTAGGAGATTAAAAGATCACTGTCTGGACAGAGTCACACACCTGTCACAAAGGAGGCTCAGTAACATTCTTAATTAACCTGTCAATTAATGACAGGATGTAATCAGCTTTAACCAGGTGTAATAGCCTCATTATCAGTTCACGTGAAAGCATGTAGAAGTAAAAATACAACACCTAGATACGTGGAGGAGTTGAAAGTGCACCATTGTCAAAGAGTAGATTTGATCTTTATTAAATGGAAACATAATAAAACGTTCAACTTGCTTCTCTCCAAATTAACAAATGGGTGTGTCAAATATTTTTTTCTTTCTATCTTCCAAATTTTTCAGGTCATTCATCTTAGTAAAAGTTTATTTTTTTAAGTGTGGTGTGTGACAACAGGCATTTGGTTTTTGTTATGAACATTTCTGTTGATCTTAATAATCGTCTCAGACAACATATAGAAGCACAATTCCAAGAGCAGCGCAAACATTGTTTACAAAAGTGATTTATGTCGAAACGTGCAGAGTTTTCCCATACGTCTTTTACTTTATTTTTCAAACACAAGCCAGTGGTTTTTGAAGGGATGTCAGAGCGTGTCCGTTAATTTGCTTGACCTAAAGCCTCGTCAACGCTTTGGGTGATTTTTACATCACAAGTGAAGTTGCCATCCGTGGGCCACATGAAAGCCCTTTTCGTCTTCGATGTGCACCCCTCCGCTACGACTTTAGGTGTGTCAAAGTGTGTTGACATCAACACGTGCACTCCAGGTAACATCAGACAGCTGCTACCTTAGACCTTGGAAGGATGAAAAAGGTTGACAGTACATTCAATCATCGGTCTACAATCTTTTGATTTCGTTTTCTTGTAACTAGACATTCTCAAGGAAGTTTTACTTTGTTTTGTGGCAAGAACTGCATTGATGTCGTAGAAAAACTTAGGAAACTAAATACACATTTGCTTTTTTAAGCACAGGCTTCCTTATAGGCTTTTTCTCTATAGTCTACAAGAAGCTTCATCCATGTTGCGCATAACAAACTAAAGGAAACGATATAGTCAAGAAGACGAGCCACTAACTGTTTTAGGACCGTCTTGTTTCTGATTTGAAGTGTTGAAAGCCAGTCTGGTTTTTGGACTGAGCATAAAACTTTGCTTTCTGAAAATGCTAATAGTTTGGACTAGCTAGAATCAACTATGTCCTTAAGTTTGACCCATTAGGCTCAGTTCGCTAGAGAACCAGATTGCATCAGCAAACCTTGGTGACAATGTTCACTGCCTGGGACAGTAACTGTTACACTCATACTTGACATCAGGGCTATTGCTCTCCTTAATTTTCTCTGCAAATGCCTTGTAATAAGGAACTGACATCTCACCTGGCAAGTTCTCTGGATCTTAAATCATTTACATTAAAATAATGGAGATGTTGAAGATGCAACGGTTACTCCCTTTTGAAAGGATTGCAACTCATCTTGACCAAGCCAACACCAGCACCTGTATCATATTCATAGATTTCCTCACTGTCAGCACAGTTTCGGCCTCATATCCTCCCAGTGTGACCTAATGCTTGAGTATTTCCTGAGAAATGTTAATTAACATTATGTTCTTGATGATTTTGTATATTTCTATGATTTTAGATGTGTTCCCAACTCCGGCACAACTTAATCACCTTCTCCCACCTGACATTGGTAATCAGCCAATCATTTAAGTCAAGTGTGGAAGCAGGGAAACACATTTAACAAGCAGGATAGTGGGATCTGAGGACGAGTGATGGGGACCTCTGGTCAAGAGGACTGCATCCGAGTGAAGATTTGATCTAATTTCTCCGTTTCCCTAAAAAAACAAACAAACAAAAAAAAAAACAAAAACAAAAGCTGGAGCTAATTTTTCTGTGTTTCATTTTCCGGAGATGATTTGAATTGTTACTACATAAACAATCTAAACTGAATAAATAGATTTCAGCTGTATTTTTGCTTTACTTTCCTAACATTTTTGTATGGAACAGAGGAGCAGAGGTGTTTGAGTTTTTATTATTATTATTATTATTATTATTATTATTATTATTTCAATGAAATCTAATAAACGCATGCATTTCAAAATGGGGTTTTTTGTGTGTATGGAATGTAAAAAAATGTCTCAATTGTCTCAGTAGCAGTGCATACATGAATATATGAGCAGTTTTTGTTTGATATTGTTTATAAAGATTCACATTACGCAGACAAGATTTAAACAACATGGTTGGTTCCTTCTTTTTTTCTCATTTCCTTTCCCTTTTTCTTCCTTCCTTTCATCTACTTCAAGGTCAATCGTCAGAATAAAGCAGCATGTCACTGCTGCTTTGTCTACTCATATAAAATTGCAGCATTCACTGTACATCAGATAAAGCTCAAAAATAGGAGGAGAGAAGGAAGAGAGGAGGCAGCGATTCAGGGAACAACAGATGGATGAAAGAAAAAGAGAGAAAGAAAAAGAAGAAGAAGAAGAAAAAACAACAGCCCTATCGTAGCATCCTCCTGCCTGGCCTGTTTTTATCTGTCCGTGACAAATTCAAGCGTTCAGTGTCTCCTTTTCTCTTTTCTCCACATTTTCTCCTTTTCACCTTATCTACTGTCTCAGCACTGCATCACTTGCCATTTTAGAATAATGTCCTCCCATGTCTATAATGACATTGCCTTTGTGCCTCAGATTACCTTGGGGTTTTCAGTAACCCCCCCCTCACACACACACACACACACACACACACACACACACACACACCCAACTCCCCAACAAACTCAGCACACATTGATGGAGGAATAAAGATGCAATTGCACACACACACACATACACATACACACACGTAGACACACAAACAAGCAAGCGTCAAAAACGATTCATCCATAAACCTTGAAAGAGACCAAGTGAATCAATGTACATTAATATCCACCATATTATAAAATGGTAAAATGCTCCTTAGCCAGTAGTATATAAAAAAACATTTCTTTTAAATATTCTTTTTATATTTTTTGAAATATTCTACTTTTGAGGTACAGTTTGTCTTTTATGCTAAAGAATTTGCTGTTTCAGAAATACAAAGTTTGATCCCCAATTATGGTTATTTTTGATCATGCTTTTTTTTTCTATTTGTCACTGTCATGATTTAGACTTATGAACATAATCCACTTCATTAACATTTTTGGAAGATAAACTATTTTTGCAAAAAAAAAAAAAAAGTTACATTTTCCAATAACAGTCTCCCATATTTCACAGTCAGTGTTCTTCCTGGCCATTTTCTCCTATAAAGAAATAATTTCCCTTCAGGTATCATTAGACATGAAGCAAGTCTCCAGCTTGTATTATTTCTGTGCTCTGATGAGCTCCTTAAACTGTGACAGGTCCTTCTCTCCCCTGCCTAGCCGTGCCTCTTAATGAGATGGTAATCAGCCAGTCATCAGCAGAGGGACCATGCAGGAAACATAATGAGAACATTAGGCTGCATACTGAAAGGACCCCCTGCCAGGTGGAGGATCAATGGTCTGGCCTGATGAAAGGTGGATGGTTAGAGAGAAAGAAGGAGGGACAGAGAGGCAGAATGTTGTCATGTTGACTGAACAATAATCTTTTGTGTCCAGTCCTTTAACATTCACAAGTCTCACAGATCAAACAGGAGTACAGATCGTAATTGTTATGTTTTCTTGCTACAGCGTTCCTTGAAAATCCCTCCTTAAACTTTGTAACGAAGTCGCTGCGGAGAGAGGCAGGCTGTTTTCAAATGATACGAAAAATATGTTGGTATTTTTTTTGTCAAACCTTCTCAGCAATTTAAAGCTTTTAAGTTTAAAGTTTATTACAATGTGAAGGCCTAAAATGTTAAGGCACTTTCTAATATTACATTGGCTTGTCCTGTAACCTGCTGGACTGCTTCTGTTAAAGGTAAGGATTTCACAACACAATCATCTTACAAGGCAAGATTTCAGCATTTAAAACAAATAATCTTCTGTTTTATTTATTTATTTATTTATTTATTTATTTTGCTTTTTTGCTTTCACATCTGGTGTAAAAACTGCACGAATGACCAGCTTTTAAATGATCTGACATCAGTCCAAATTTAAGAAGTTGCAGTTTTAAGGAGTGTATAATATAAGGTGGTCCTGATACCAAAATAGCTTCAAAGATTCTCGCTTTCATGCTTTCGCAAATCGACTTAAAGGGATCATTAATCATAGCATTACCCAACTCTGAGTTGATTTGTCCAAGTATTTCAGGTAAGAATGATCAAATATAGTCCAAAGTCATTAAAAAACTGAGTTTGACTTCAAAGCAGATTCCTTCATCAGCTGACTCTAACACACTGTTGCAACTCAAGAACTGCCCGAAAAGACAGTCTCAAATATTTAGTTAAGTGTAAAGCACTAACCTTCACACACAAAAAAATCTTCATTATAAATCACATGTTGACAGTAATGTCATCACGATAAGTAGTTTTCCCTAATAAAAATGCAATGCTATTTTAATTTTTAAGATTTTTCATGACAAATACTGAGTTCCACCGTTTTTTTTTAAATATGTAAAGTTCTTGTTATTTAATTTAGCCTTATAAGCAATTAATCTAACCCTGGTGTAAGTGTGTCACCTGGTTCTGTCTTTAAATTAACCTCAACACAATTGAACGAATAAATATGATTGTAAGTATGTAAAGAAATGGAGTTTGAAAATGAATTTCAAAAATGAAAAACGATGCAATTAAGCTCCGGTTATCTTGATTAAAATTATTTCGTAGGAAATAATGAAAATGAAAAGGAAGGGAACTAAATTAAAAGAACAAAATGTCATGTTTCTTTTATGCAACTTTTTTTTTTTACAAGGCACAAGGGAGAACATCTTCACTCCAAGATTAAGATAGGCGTGTTCAGTTTAATTAAGCAAACTATATACTGCATAGAGAGCAGTGTATATGTTCTTGTTTATTTACATTTGCAAATTTCATTTATCACAAAATAATTTAAAAATGGGTAGTTTCGGGAATAGGTTCAAAAACTGGCTTATTCAGACAGTAATAATTCTAATATTTAATTGGACAATTAAAATACAAATTGTAGCTTATAAAATGATTAAAAAACGTTTCCAAAATATACCTTTGCTCATTGCATTCACAAAAGTACAGCTCTCTTACAACCTGAAATGTATTTTAAAGGGGAGAGAGACTGATGTGAATCATTTCAGACCTCTTCGGCTGATGGAATCCAGACACATGTAAAGCACCAGAATACACAAACCCCCACAGATGTCCTACTACTGCTGTGGCAATTCAGATGTGGAGGATGAACTCTTCCACCCAAACTTCCCTTCCCCATATAAACCATTCAGTAACCCTTTATGGATTTCACATATGTATATTCTTATTTATGTTCACTCTGTCTTCTATCATCACTACGAAGCGCAGTCGCTGCATGAATCCGGCCATAAAACTGACTGAAGTCACATTAATTGTCAGACACAGACACGGTTCTGATCATAAATGCTGCTGCTTTAAATCACAGATAAATCTGCCCCACGCCCCCTGCTCTCTGGTGCCTTCCACAGTGATTTGGTCTCAATTTGTAATAAAAAAGACCAATAGGGATAGCGATGCCAGCGCTTCACTTTTGAGTTTAGCATCACCCCCCCCCTACCTTTTTGTCTCGCTGCACTGACTGACTTTTAATCCAATAAACGTTGCATAAGGACACAGCCCCAGAACAAAGGGAGGAGAAAAACTTCTCACTGAAAACCTATTATATCACCCTTGTTAAAATAAGACGAGGAGGATGTGGGTGAGGTTAACGTATAGGGTTTCATGCAAAGATCGTAAAATTACTGAAGAATAAAAGCCATTCATTTCACATGACATCATTTTTCTGAGGATGTGGGCTTCACCAGCTTCAAAAACAGGGACAAAATGTTTCCTTCATCAACGTCAGTGCTGCCAATATCTGACAAAGACGCACAGCGCAACAGAAAAAAAAAAAAAAAAAAAGAAAAAGAAAAAGTTGGGTTAGCCTAGCGGATACTAGACAAAGCTTTTCAAACGTATAGTGTAGTACACTTAACAGTCCGACTGTCAAGGCACACTGTTTATATACAGTCGGGGTAAAAATGCGAGCACATCCCATTACAACTCTACTGGGGTTTTACAGTCAGAATGTAATAAAAAACGCACATGGTCCTTCTCAGGTCCAACAATGAGGTAAAAACATTCTCAGATAAACAGGAGGACCCAACACGTCACATTGTGCCGCTGCTTATTTAATAAAGCAACTATTGATAACGTTTTAAACTTCTATAGTCACCTTAGGAGCTGATAACGTTTCCAAACAGGCTTTGTATATTTCCATATCAGTCTCTCACATCCCTGTGGGTGACAGCTGGATGCTCTTCCATTGCATGTTGCACTTTGTTTTATTGACATTTATTGGCGTGCATCGAGAAAGAAATGCCTAAAGTTTTCCCACTGTGGTCTGACATTAAGCAGCATCACAGCGTTCCCTTATGAACAGTATGCTGTAATGTTGAAAGCCTACTTTAGATCATTTTCATTTTAAATTGTCCAATTTATCCCAGCATACCTCCCTGTTTATGCTATGGCATAAAGAGGAGGTAACATGCACCCTGACTGTACAGTCCTCAGGTCTCATGGCAACCAAAACAAGCTTAAATCACCAGCGATAACCGGTATATTGTCACCATGGAGATATCGCAGGAAGTCCGCAGGACCTCTTTGACCCTTTTTTGTAACGCTTCGGGATTTTAAAGGCTCCATGCAGACTTCAACCTGTTTCTGGGATGCTCACCAATGCATTTTTGGTTTTCTGCCGGACAGAGCATAATCTGTGCTCTGTTATCACTAAACGTGACCCTGCAAATGAAGGATACTGTTGCCTAGTTTGTTGCCTTTGCAAATTTAAGTAATCTACAACAAGCAGCACTTATCAAGCTTTTCCCCTAAACTTTTAAGTATTATAGCACTTATCAAATTAATTTATATCTCTGTAATCAGAGGTATCACAGATTTCATACAGTGTGTTGTAGCACTACATTGTGTGAACTTGAGGTGATGTTGATGGAAAAATAAAAAGACTCCCGGAGAAATATACATTTACCTAGTATCGCATTAATCTTCATTTTCATATTTTGATTTTCTTAACCAGCATCCAACTTATATGTCTAGCACTCTAATGAACAGGTACTCAATTTTGCAAGCCATTTTCATTAAAAAAAGACAACAACAACAACAACAACAAAAAAAGACAGGAGCCATATTAAGTTTTTCATAGCATAAACATCTTGTTGACTTTATCCTGTTACATGAAACCTTTACAACTAAAAAAAGGGTTTGATTTTCACTTGGGACATTTTTGAGGCTCAGTTGCATCCGGTCTCATGACTCAATCATTTTTAATCAATCACATGTTTTGTATAGCACGTTTCAGCAACACAGCAGTTCAAAGCGCTTTACATCATCAACATCTTCTGCTTCATCAAAAGCCGCAAGCCAATATGACAGAAAATATCCAGAAAGAACATGGACTATAAAATATGAAGGACAGTTGTTGTAAATGTAACTTTTTTGATTCCAAGTTGTTTTTGTATGTTTGTTCTTCTACAGACTGGAATGTTTTTCGCATATTCTTTTATAAATAGCCAGAGCATACTTAAACTGGATTAAAAGCGTCAATAAACATCTAGTTTAGATTCAGGTCTGGACTTTGATAAGAGAATCCTTGCAGAAAAGCCATATTTATCAACTACAAGGCAAATCATGTGAGACTCTCCCACTTCAGCTGTGGATCTCTGCAAGGATTTCAAAGTTACCTTGGCTCTTTTGGCTGCTTTTCTGGTTATTGCTCCACTTGTTCATTCTGTTAGTATATGTAGATCTCAGTAATTTCTTTTTTTATTATTGTTGTGCCATTCCACTTCTATATATTTAATGAAAAAACTGAACTGAGCTGAATAGAACAGACTGAAAAATCCTCTACTGAATGCTTAGCTTGAAATGATGGTTCATAATGTAACCCTGCTCCATCCCTGATCTGTCTGCTGCCTAGACTGCAATGCCACTTGTTCATTAATGTCTGCTAAAAAAAAAAAAAAAAGATAAACATTTGAGGCATTTGTAAAACAACTGCAATTTATATATATAAAAAAATGGTTGGTAACATTTAAGCTATTTTTGACAGAAAGTGATTGGACTTAGCTTTATCTTGGGGCATCAGAGTAAAGATGGCTGATCCAAGTCACAGTTTGTGGATTTTTTCTTGTGAAAAACTTCATGAATCATTACAGTACTGTGCGGGTGGAGAGTACTTTGTGTTAGTTTGTCTCAATCAAATACATAGAAATTTGAAGTTGTACTGTGACAGCAGTGTGAATACTTGTAAGCCAATGTGCATCCTCTAACATTAAACTTGCCATTAGTTTGATTTGAATTGATTTCTCTGTAAGATGTGGAAACTGTAAACACAGATACAAGGAATCTTTGTGATACATCGCGGAGCAACTGCTTGAACAGTAAGGTGAAAAGTAGCTGCTCTTCGCCCCATACACTGCTGCAGTGGTGGCTTCCATGTTAAACATTAGCACTTAAAACATTCCATTTCATGCATTATTGCGGCCCACTAATTTACACAACCATTATGTCTGCACGACTGTCATTCATTCACTACGGGACCGAGTCAAATGAGTCCTGTTCGGTTGACGTATATGAAGCTGCACAGGAGTGTGCTCCTGGGGGTACTAATGGCCGGTCGGTGTACTTCACAGCCACAGTATTACAGAGAACACGTGATTTTCAACTTGCACCACTGCAAACCCATGCTACCCTCCAAGAGACATACGTTTGGTAGCGGTGAAAGCATTTGGCTTACCGATGAGAACTCGCTACCTATGATGCATGATCTGTGGCATGTGGCTAATCAACAGCGTTTTTCCTCATGCGAGAGAGAAAAGAGGCATGTCGTCAGTGTCTGCTAAATATAAATCATTAGTGCACTAACGAGTGTACGCAACACATGGACTGAAAGCAATTATTACTTTCTGCATTTCTCACACTGTCTTTTAAGGTGCTTTAAAGGACAGCAGCCCATCAATAACCAGCAGTGCCAGTGAGAGGCCTCCCATTCATATTAGAATATTTACATAAAACAAACAAGGTCGTTACATTCAAAACAATGGAAGACATTGTTAACAAAGTATAAGAGCATAATTTCATTTTTCTCCTTTTGTCAGAGAAGTGTGACACATCATCTAAAGCTGTATTGCGTTGCCCGGGGTGAAGGCCCTGCACAGTAGATGGACCGCTGTAATTTCTCATCTATCAAATTATGGTTTATTGTTCAGCACAGTAACCCCAGGCTACACACAACCCTGTGCACTGACAGTTATGAAACATTATATTTCCACTGTCAGTGTCCAGGCCCAAGACAAAGCTTAAGAAGCAAAACATAAAGAAAGGAGAAAGAAATAAAAACTCCAAAGTTAAAGTAATACGCATCTTGTCAACATCCATCTTAAACTTAACTTTGATCAGAGTCTTTCAAGTCACCGTTGCTATTTCGAGTGGTTTCTAACCACATTAGGTTACTCAAATTGCCATTAGCCACTACTATAGAAGCTTGTTTATTATTGCCATGGTAATGATTTTTCTGCCAAATGAAATTTGTCGACAGGAAATTGTGTTTAATGCTGGTCTAATGAGTCTGCTGTAAATTAGCTGGCATACTGGCGTGGATGACTAAAAGGCCTTTGAGTAACCTTTGGTCTCTGTTGAGGGTAATTTGATAGCGCCACAGATGATTCACTTAGCGAGGCTAAAAGCTATAGGCTTGCATCTGAAGTAGGACATGTGAAACTACTATTGCTCGCCAACTAGAACAGAATGTGAAATTAATCGGATTAGTTTTGCCACTGGATGATTCTTAAGACAAGGAACTTGAACTCCTCACTGAAGTCAAACCCATTTTGCACTGTTGTCACCGAGGTCAAGATGCAGCCCAAGCTGAGCCTAGACAATACTGAGACCGTCTACTGTAGATTATGATCAGCCTACTTGTGACTTGAGCAACAGAGTGACCACAAGCTACGAATGATTTACAAGTCCTGTTAGAACACTGGAACCAGCCAACCAGCTGCTAGCAATGCTAAAGGTTGAGGCAAAATTAAAGGGTTACTTTACAGATTCTTTTTATTTTTTTTTTGACTGCATTGAAGTATCTCTATTTCAAAATATTCAATATTTAGACTGGTAAAAAGTGGAACGGATCATTATACACTGAAAAAAGCTCATTTGAATTTAAGGGGTGTAAAACTTTAATGTTTGTGTGAGTACAGAAAAGGAGTACTTTCCCAGATGCAGTACATGGATGAATAATATTCTAAACTAATAACATGTTACTTTTTTATTTCATTCTTTTGAGCTGGATGTATTGTCAAGAGCTTCGTGAAATCCCCTGTGCTTTTCAGAGAAAAATTAAATGAATAATCTGAAACTAGACAAAGGCAAAGAAAGAAATTACTATTTGATGCAGATCAGATCACTTCGAAATGAGGCTGACGACTTGAAGAAGATGGTCCCTCCACTGCATTTATGGTTTTACAGCTATTCTCAACTAATTTGACATAGTGTAGAGCACAAGTCCAACTGGAGTCCTTAATGTCTGCTGTCCTGCAACTTAAAAATGTGCCTTTGCATCAACAAACCTGAATCAAGCAATTAGGTAATTGTCAGAACTCTGTAAAACTGGATAGTATGGCGAGGATGCGATGCAACCATTTGAGTATATTGGTGTTGTACCATGAACACATGTAAGAGCTAAATGCAACACTCACTCTTGAGTGCTGGAGTTCAACACCCCTGGTGAAGGGCAAAAAGTGAACAATCGATACATCCACATCAAACTTTAATACAGCAAAGCTGTGGCTTACATTAAATTATACTTCCATATGAAGACCCTGTTTCATTTTAATATTTTAGATTTACAGTTGAATAATAAACAATATTACAATGCTAAGAACATAAGTAAATTTATGCAAGATTTATGCATGTTTTATAGAATGAACCTTTAAAAACACAAAATTCAGCTTTTAATTAAATGCATTTTAAAAATACTAACAATTCATGAAAAAGAAAGAAAGAAAACACATCCAGCTTTTGATAAGCAATTTCTTTAAAGTGATACAGATATAAAGGTGGAGCTTTTCCTTAGCAACAATGTGTAAATGTTCGCTGCACATCATCTAGTTCATGCTACAGGTTTCAATAAAAACTTTTTGAATATTGTGTATACTAAACAGTATGCAAACATGGCTGCACAGGCAGAGATGGGACCCATGTAGCGCTGTGGATTTTGTGTTAAAGTTACCATGATTCAATGCAGGCGTGGCAGCCAAACCACCCTGGCAAGTATTGCTGGTATCTGATAAGAGATGCGTGTGTCTTGAATTTTAATGGTACAAAAATTCTTCTTTAATGCTGATGCCCCTAAATCGGCAAACTCCTCATCTCAGACCATGCTTAGTGCCCACCCCCTGCTGCGTCCCCATCTAACCTCTCATTTCCTCATGCCTCCCACTGCACCTCGCCCACCCATGTCGCTCCTCCTCCTCCAGCAACACGTGCCCCCTCTTAGTGCCAACATGCCCTTATCCTCCTCCTTTTTTTCCGCCCTCCCATCCCCTCCTCTGTTTTTCCCACGCCTGCCTCTTTCTGTCATCACGCAGTAGGAGTGGTATCAGCACACGTGCCCCTTTTTAGTGCCAACAAGCTCCCCTGTGGCCCAATCCCCCCACCTCACAGTGTCTTCTTGTCGTCAAGGCCCCCCCGTCGTGTTTTACCTCCTTCAAACCTGCCCCCCCGCCCCCCACCTACCACCACCACCCCCTCTCCCCACTTTCTCACACTGTGCATCTCATCGCTATGTAAGTGAGGATACCGGACTGTTTTGCATAACACTGTTTAGTCCTTTGTGGCAGGCGGGGCGGCATGCGAATATGCAAAACGGTTATGGGGAGGCATTCTGTAGTGTGATGAGGAAAGGGAGAAGGCGGCTTTGTGGAAGATGGCACCGCATTTGCGTTTCCTTGTTTTCCAATGTGATCTTTGGCTCATCAGGGCGATGGTTGGTGCAGGAGCGGGCATCATCAGAACAAAAAGCCAAGCTGAGCGACGTGGAATACCACTCCAAGAAGCCATACATCTTCCCTGGATGGATACTCTCATCTTTGGTGGCCTTTATTTCTTTTAAGGATCAATGCAAGAAAAGGTCGTCCGTTTTGTTGTTGTTGTTGTTAGTTTTTTTTTCCAACTTGCATAATTTCTGCCATTATTCGTACTTCTACTGTAAATCCACAACGAGCAAAATAAGCAGATATTAACGGGAACTTAAGAAGAAAGCGACGAGGAAGTTCTTTCGCTTACCCCTCCTCTTCAACCATATTCCCATTTTCTGCTACTTATCTGTGCCAGAGAGCGAATCGTTCTTTATAATTGGCCGTTGTCATCATGCAGATGACACACACTCAGCGCTCTGAATATCATTAGCGCCTTTTGCATACCTCCGCTCCTCTCTTCTTTTTGTTCTTTCTTCCTGTTCCTTCATTCGTAGGCTCATCTAGCAATTCAATATTCCAAAAGGTAATTATCATCCACGGAGCATCCCGTCAATATACGCAGATGGGCATAATAGGGAATCAAGGTGCACGTCTGATTGTCGTTTTCTCGTTCGTCGTTTCCTGTTCGCGTCTCCTACGGTATCGGGGATAGTCTAGTTTTTGATATTTTATTTCATTATCCATCGTGGTGAACTCCAATGCATATCTCAGTGGCTAAAAAAGTCTTGCTCCCTTTCTTCCTCTTCGGTCTCGTCTACATATGCCCGCCGCTCCTTTGGTAGAATAATAGCTCTTAATTCTTCCCTGCATCTCTTGCCTTCTGATCCATGACAAAGAGAAAGAGGCAGCCGGTTAATTTGCATACTCCCCATAATGATGAGGTGTGTGTAGCAGACTCCCTAATTACCATGTCCTCCTGTCACTATATCTCCTCCTGCAGCTTTTGCTTTTAACCCTTATTTGCCCATTCGCTATCTCTTCGTCTCCATAGAAAGCCATTGTTCCACATGTTACTTCCTCTGGAGGAGGGAATAAAAACAATGAAGAAAACGAGTAAAAGACGGAGGCGTATCTCAGTGACGAGCAATTCGTTCGTTCATTCATTCATTTGCCTTCGTTTATTCCGCCGTCTGTGTTTACTGGCTAATTTGCGGCTCCTCTTGCTCGTAGCGACTCTCCTTAAGCTACCCCTCTTTGTCTTTGCCTGTGAAATTTACAAAATTGCACCAGAAATCAATACTCAATTGATTATTCACTTTCCTCAAGCCTCAAACAACTGCAGAGTGCACGTGCAAATTAAATCCAGCGTATGTAAGTGTGAGGAAGACCCCGCTAGATCCCATTGTATTCCCAGTTCCTCCGAGGCAGCGGGCAGACGAGATGGCAGGGAGCTCTGGGAGAAATAAAACTCTGCAGCATTCATGTGCATTTCTGTTTGCATGTGTGTGCGTGTGTGTGTGTGTGTGTGTGTTTGTGTGTGTGCGCGTGTGAGACCGAATGGGCTTAAGACATATACCGGCGTTCTGTGATTAGCCCACAAGCCGAGGAAGTTTCAAGGTTGGAGGAGGGTTTACACCTTAGCCTTTGATCTCAAAACTATCCAGAGGAAGGAGAGAGATGGAACAACAACACCTAACCCGTGGATATGGGACACACCGGAAGCTCCAAGCTGGATCTGAGACATGCATCTTGATTTTTGATGGGGTTTTTTTTTTGTTGCATTTGCTGAGTTTCTTTGTCTTGTGTCCTGATTCCAAAAGGAGCATGGGGAACATGCCACCTGGACCCTTCAGAGAACTCTGTGGGAAGTGGGTGCATAATCTGACGCGTACTGAGAGGAGGAGGAGAAGCAGAGAGAGGGGTAAAGGGTGCCTGGCGCCTGCTTCTGATATGACATGCATTGATGGCAAATGTAGAGCAGATTAGCTTTGAGGAGTGGGAGAAAAGATAGAAAAAAAAAATAGTGGTTGGGGTGGGGCGAGGGTACAGACTGACAGACTGGTCAAGTGCCAACAATACCATGACTATGCAAAGAGACATTCCTCTATAATCTGCTCTGGCACTTTGATGTTCACATTCATGTACTGAGATTACATCCTGGACTGATTGTTATTCAAAACCCCCCCCCCAAAAAACATAATTAGTGTTTTTACTGTTTCCATTGGGAAATGCTGAGGAAACAATGTTTAAAAGTCTCTATATGCATTCTTTGACATACCTGTATCCATGAAAGCCTGTGTAAAAACAAGGCTGAAAGATAAAGTTATGATATCCTCTCCTTTTTGTAAGTGTCTTTAAATACAGATTTGATAACTCGGTCTATGTTTCTGACAACTGCATTTCAGTTTGAGACATTTTCCTTTCACTGGCCCTGAATAAAAAAAAAATGCTGGCTGAGGATACTTTATGACAGGGAAACAAATGGCAACTAGATAAAGTGAGACGGTGTTCATATTGAAATGTGCTGAGCAATCACCTTCCTGCACCAGCAGATCTGCTCAGTGTATTTGAGAGAGGAAATGAGGGTAACAAAACACACTTTGGATTGCATTTCTTCTCCATGTGAACGTATCCCATCCAACAATGTAAGGGGCATCCATAACAAAAAAGGCAAACATGCATCATGTGAAGTCAGCTGTGGTGGCAGAGTAAAAAGTAGTCCCTATTTCCACAGTGGAAATAGGGACTCGGAAATGTTGTAGAGCATGCAGGTGTTTTGAAAAGGACAGATTATAAGTGTATTTAAATTTTCATGTTTCATGTATTTTGCATCTGAAGAGGAAGAGCAGTCAGCCAGGGGAAGCTGTGCAAACCGCTGACATCAGCAGATAGGAAGAGAAATATTGAATTTTTCTGTTTTCCTATTTGTACGGCTTTGGGTTTGACTAGGCTGAGAGAGGATATGGGCGCTTGCCTACCAGATCAAACAAGCTGAATAAGAACAATCACAGCTCTCGAATGGATCAGAGATCCAGAGAGAGCGGGGAAAAGAAAAAAAAAAATGGCAAGGCGATTTGACTTGCGAATAAGGCGATGCATATCTGCATGCTAATTACATTGCAAGAAGGGGGAAAAGAGAGGAAAGCGCCCCCCAAGCGCCAGACAGAGAGCGGGCGAGAGAGGAACGACACAGCAGACACGAGAGAGAAACGAGGGAAACGAGCGAGTCGCCAAACGGGCAAACAAACGAAGGAATCAACTGGAGCTGTTGACGAGATGGACAATTAATCCCCTCCCCTCCCATCAGGCTTTATTCTGCGACGTTTGGTGTCATTTTGGGAGCCGATCAACGGAGAAAGAGGAAAGGAGCAAAAGCGTAGGACTAATGTAGAAACCGGCGGAGGTTTGGGTGGCTTCCGAAAATTAAAATTATTGATTGTACTTAGGACGCTGGGGGTTGCGAAGGAGAGTGCATTTTGAGGATGTAATTAGAGCGGACTGGGACCAAGGCTGGAATGATAATAGATGACATTGGAATTCACCATGGAAAGAGACCATTAATCTCCATTAATGTCGACCGGGATATTAAAAATTCTAATTGATGGGATGAAAATTGTATTGATGGTGTGTAAATACTAGACGGAATGTTGGTTTTCGTAAGTGTTTCGTTATCGCCAAGTTATAGAAACTGCATCCGCAGGTATGGTATCTGTAAGTGTTTGAAATGGCTGAATAGGATGACAAACTAACAGCCCTGCTGTTTGCTTTTTTTGTCATGGATTTTTTTTGTTGTTTTGTTTATGTCTTGCATTGTAAACAAATACAAACAGGCACTTGTTTACACTTGTACATGCAACTGTATTAGTTTTGGTTTATGTTTTTAAGTTGTATGCAAGATGACATAGCTCTTCATTTTTTGATTTTCATAAGCTGTAATGTAACTCAGTAAACTCCAATGAGCACTGTAATGTAATCAGACTGTCTTTTCTGCTTGAAATAATAATAATAATAATAAAAAACTTTTATCCCAAAGTGTGTATCATTTGTTATAAACTTAATACGTTTTGTGTCACAGTGGAGCCACACAAGATGCTTGATTCGGAAACGGATTCGTTTTTGTTACCCTCAACCTTTACGGTTCCAGTGATGTCATCAGTGTGGGCCTTGGACCTGCCGTTTGCTTCAAGTTACACGGGCCAAAATTAAGAAGAACGGATCCAGTACCACATTCATCAAGAGCTGCAGCACCAAGACTGACTGTGCTGTGATGTTGTTAATAGGCTTGGAAATTTTACTGTGTCAGCTATTCAATACTACAAATTGCTTGTGTGCAGTCGCCCTGAGTGCGCCTTTTCCTGCTACTGTGTGTTGCTATGACGTAAATATTCAAAAGGTTAATGCATATGTTCCTGTAATGCCTGCATACATTCACTCTGCATGATTAGGACCTGTCCTTGAATTAATAAGATGAAACTGCAACACACGCACACACACACACACACACACACACACACACACACACACACTCCATTCTACACACTTGCAGTTACCCTCATTTATATCATGAAACAGACATATTGGAAAGCAATGGTAGAGAGAAATATCAACAAGAGACAACCTCTGTCAACATTAAAGAGAAGATGACGTATAAAATATTAAATATCGCTCATATATTAACTTTTAGTCCCTGAAGAGGATGGCAACACGGATACCTTTAATGGTTTTAATTTTCTTCTGACCAAAGCTAGTCATTAAGTGACAGTATTAAGGGAAGTGACTGCTTTATGCACTTTCAGGTGACTTGATAGTGTTACCTTGAAGTCATCATGAATGACTGGTATAAATGTGAAAACCGAAATGCAGCTACAAATACAAAGCCAGCAAAACACACATGGATATTCCCTTATTATTCTTTATAGCATGCATATTAATACAGCAAATGCAGGTATGTATACGATATATAGGTAAATTCTATGCCTGAATAGTGCTCATTTGTTTGAGATGAAGACTAATATTTATGAGCTGTGTTTGACATGCATATTATTAATATTATTATCATCATCATTATTACTACGCATTTCAGGCAGGAAACATAACATTAGACCTGACAGCAGGAAGGAATATAACTGGTTCAGTTATGAGATTGGTCTGATTTATGATTTATGCAAAGTGTGTGTTGCCTCAGGTAACGCCCCTGGAAGTGATAACGTACAAAATTAGTTTTAGCCCATTGATTATGCAAGACAAGTCCAACCTCTAAATAACACATCTTGTGTACACGTGGCACAGGCAAAGCATTTATTGTGTGCCTCTATCAGTGCGGGGCTGCTGGTGTCTGGCTGCAGAAAATACATTTTGGTTTTCCCAAGACTGGAGCAAGGAAGAATGAGTATTTATTTCTTTATACAAAAGGTGGCGGTTCTACACAAAAATGTAAAAATAATAATGTATTATTTTACTAAAGAATGAGGCAGATGAGCTTTTGCGCACATCCATCCTTAATTTTAACCCATGTTAAGGGTTAGTTGCCAGAATGTTTCACTTTGGTCTCATTGACCAAAATCCCAGCTACAAGTTAAAGTCGCAGTCACATTTAGTAAATTCCACACACGTATTAGTAGAACTTATCCAGCTGAACATCACTAGAATAAAGATCAGAATATGTCATTTAAATCCTGGAACTGAAAGAGACCATGTCTCCTTTAACCCACAATAACCCGGGAAGAGGCATCAAACTACCAACTGCGTCACTTTTCAACTACTTATACGTAAACGTAGTCACATTTCATGGAGTGGTTGAAGGCAGACAGAAATTGAACCAAAGATGAAGAAAAGAAACATGCAAATTTTAAAAAACACATATTCTCAAGTCACATGACTTTCTGTTCCTTCCACCTGGTCAGGAATGTTTCTTTGATGACTGCAATTGAAAATAAAATGATGTGGTTTGGAAAATCCAATTTAAAAGAAGATTAATGCTGCAGAAATTTTAAATAACATCTTTAAAGCCCTAAGCATTTTTTTTGGCAAAAAAAATGAGTGTAATTTCTTTCAAGGGAGAGATATATTTTACAAGAACATCTGTCAACTTACCACATCCGTAACATCGAAATTAAAGATTAAGCAGATGACATAGGCTATATATGTACATTGTAAACAAAGGAATACACATAAAGGGATCTGTTAAAAGCAACAAGACAAATATTCTATAAAAAAAAAAAAAATGAAGTGAAGTGAACAAAGTCATGGAAATAAGACGGAATAAAATCCTCGACTTGAGCCGAAAATACTTTTCACTTAATTTTTTAAATAAAAGTAATAACTGCAGGCCTCCTGCGAGGCAGGCGGCCACACTGTAATTTTCTACAGGAGCGGAACCAGCATGGTGCAGGTTGCTGCTTTCCTTCATGACGCTTTCAAAGTACACACATGATGTTAACCACGTGGCTCCACTTCACATAAGCGGCTCCTGCAACACTTGGAACTGATCAGTAAAAAATCGACTGCATTACAAATTAACCAAATCCCTTTCCTAAAACGGCACGCTAATGACGCACAGCCCATTAAAGTGGCGACATGACCTTAGCTTCTTGCAGCACTTTAGCATTCACAGATTTGATGTATGGAGCTGTAAATGAGTGCATTCACGGGTCTCAGTGAAGAAGATCTTGATGCAGTTTCTCATCATAGTGTTTATCAACAAGAGTCTAGTTTTCTGATTCATTACTACTAATTTTCTTAACACAACAGGAACAGAAAAAAAAATTCATGTTTGAAATCAAAAGATGGGATTTTTTTTTAATTGGTTGTCGTCACCACCGGTACTTTCCCTATCGACACTGTTAGCGTGCCGTTCCTCTTTCTTTTTTTTTTTTGATAAATGTTTCCGCAAACACTGTTTGAACAATGTCATGCGTGTTCTTTTACATGTCTATCCTGCTCCTGTGAGAATTCCTGAATCAGAAAACACAAAGAAAATCCAACCTACAAGCTGGATTTTCTTACCGGCTTTGGGACCAGCTGCACCATCACTGAAGCAAAGACACAGGCCCGTAGCTGGCCGTGGCCGGATCGAGGTAAACATAGTTGGGCTGGTTATGAATTCTGAAAGCAACACTGGACTCTGAGACAGAGATTATTATAAATTTGGTCATGGGCAATGAGGACACTACAGGGGGAGGGAAAAACAAATATTAGGGCCCCCTTCAATGCCTGTGCCAGTGTGAACTGTTTTCCATTTTAATGCATTATGTGTGTATAGGGGAGAAAGGGGAGATGAGGCTTTTTTTTCTTTCTTTCTTTGCATGTGCATTTGAGTGTGTGTGTGTGTGTGTGTGTGTGTATGTGTGAAAGATTCAGCAAACTTAGATTTATATTTCCCCTCACTGCCTGTGAAATGTTTTCAGACGTGGCCAGCGTGACTAAAATAATACATCAGCTCGTTTTTTTTTGTTTTTTCTTCCCTTCGACTCTCTTTGTCTTGTACATACTTACATTTGCACTCGCTGTGGGTAAAGACAGCTTGAGAGAATGAGGACAGGGGGAGAGTAGCTGTAATTACCGACCATGGGAGAGAAATGAAAATTCACGTTTCGTCTGATTCTTTTGTTAGCTTTCAAGCCACTGCTTCATTTGAGCTGCTATTGACATATTGACTTAAAGTGAAGGTCATCTGATGTCACACTAACACATGATTTAAAAATGCAAGGATTTCAAAAGATTATTACTAGAGTGGCAAAGTGTGAGTAATACACGGAGGAAAAACAAGTTTTGTGGGAATTACCTGAGATTGAGTGAGGAGTCTTGAGATTTTTAAGATCTTGTCTAGATTCTGCCCACAGCTGCAGCGATAAACAAAGTTGTTTGTATTCCAGTATATGCTGTTTATTACTGGTAATAGAGTTATCAAGGTTGTTCGGTGTGTACAAGCAAAACCTCTGAGCTTGTCTGCCATTTTCACATGTTTAGAGCTTCTTCACAATGACCACCGCAACAGCTGATAGGTCTTGAATTTACCGCAATTACATATTTACTGTAAAGCTCCACTTTATCCATTTCTTTATTGTCATGTAAATGAGCTCTCCTAAAACATATTTTCTTCAGGACATTTCTTTGATGTAATTCTATGAAGTTGCTTTGGTTGGCATGTTTTCATGATGGCACTTACACCCACTTTTTTCCAGGTTGGCTGTAATATTTTTTTAAAGAGCATAAAGTAATTAAAACCTAAAATGTAACATCAGCAGGAAGAAAAAAAAAGATTGATCACATCATTAGGGATTTTATTGCATCCCACACGCCGTCAGATGGCCCATGTATAACTTGCGCTGAATTATTTAAAAGTAGTTTTTTGTAATAATCACAGTTTCCATTTCTCCCTATTCAGATAATTCATTAGAAGAAATGCCAATACCCACGGGCTTCAGGTTTTCCCCAGATATAGCCATCTACATAACCAAAATCACACCATAAACGATCTGGACTTCAATCTATACACTGGAAGCTCACCCTGAGGCAACGTACCGGCATAGGCACATTCAAAGCACTTTGTCATTTAAAGTGTAACACGGTTATTGATCCTATAGGTTTGATTCAAAATGCAATGGTGTCTTCCTTAGAGAGTTGCTTAAATCCTTACATGACGTCTGTGAATGTATAAATAGTGTCTTACAAATGTATCCATACACCTTGATTTTAATCACATTCTGGCATGTTATAACCACAATTTTTGGGGGGTTATATGCGATACAATTGCAGATTTTAAATGATTTCCCTTTCTCCCTTTGAGGTTTATGTATAATGGCATTCGCTCCCTCATTAAAAAAAAATAACTGTATTTAATAGTTGACTAATTATCAACAAGTCTGTGTAATTTCACCTCAGCTCAAACACATATTCTGTGAAGGCCTCAAAGGTTTGTTGGTCTTTATCATGTCCTCATGACCAAGGGACATGCAAGAAAAGTCAGGGATGAAGTGTTGGAGAAGTCTACAAGCATCCCACATGCAGTCGGGATGTTTTAAATGTCACCCAATTGCTAACGTTTATCCGTGACTTATGCAATGCACCAGTTTGATGCTATAAAGCTAACCAGAAATTGCCTGCACTGTAAACAACCATTCTCCACTGTTTGAGAGAAGTGCTGAGCTGAATGAGGTGGCTGTTATTAATTCAAAATTTGGAGGCGTAGCAACAAAAACTGTTACCAAATTAAGTCGACAATGTATGCAAGTGTAAAAGTTCAACTCCAGAATCGTAATCTGCCATCTTTACCAAAATGAATGACAGTGATGAGGGCAATCTCCGATTCTCAGTGCAGTCTAAAATAGGGCAGGTTTCACAGGTCAATAGATTTGTTGTAAGAGAAATAGCGTGTCATAGTATGGCAACATGGGATTTTAATTTTAGCGCAAACAAATATGTTGTACGAGAAAGCAGATGAGAAATAGATCCACGGTGTGGTGTATGTCAAGCAGACATGAAGACAAGCATACACACCTTGCCCAGGTCCCAGAAGCTAATTAAAGGGAAGGTAGGCGAGCAGAGATGTGATAACTCTGTGAATCATGTAGAATAGTTGTAATGGGTGACCTTTTTTTCTCTACCCTTGCAGCAAACAGAAATCTCATTTGAGAGTGAGCCATTCCAATTTGCTGAGGCGAGGCAGGTGTCAAAGTCTCAAGCAGGCAGAAAAACATCCCTTGGTGCCTTCTCTTTTGTTTGAGATCATGTGATGCCCTGTGTGAAAATGCAAAGAGCTGCAAAGTCGACTGAAACGGGGATTCGGATTTCATCTAAAAGTGCTTCTCTCATTCTTCTTTTCCTCTTCTGGACTTTGACTTAATCTGAAGAAACAAAGAGTGTTTTCTATTCCCATGTTTTGTGTATAGAAAGGATTATGTTAGTGATCAGAGCAAACATAAGAATTATAAACACAGTCGATCTTCATTAGGCTGTGGGCCAGATATTACTGGGCTCGACAGACTGGAATGTTTGGTCGTCCATTTAGCCAAGGGCAGAAGCAGAAAGGCTGCTGTGCGGGGCTCTAGCTCCCTTTGATCCTCTGCAAATGTGTGTGTGCGTGCGTGCACGTGTGTGAGTGCAATGCAATTTCACAACCCAAGTACACCAGCTGGTCCACGTTAAAGTTCCAAGGTAACCATGGCGCCCTGCGGGTGGTGGGGTGTGGGTGGATCTGTTTGTCTGCGTGTGTGTGCGTGTCTGCATGTGTGTGTGTGTGTGTGGGGCGGGGGGGATAACATGTGGTATACGTTTGGTTGCGCTCCTCCAGCCTCCTACCCCTTTGGCTTTGACTTTTAAGGAGTTTCGACACTGAGCTTTTGCCTCTATCAGGTAAACAGGATATGGGTCACTGATAAAACAGTATATACACATTCGCAGTACACCACTACAGGAGGATGTATCTGTATCCTCCCAACCACCAAGGACCTGAGGTTGGATCACCTAAAATAGTTTTTTGGGTTTTTTTTTTCCATTGAGATTTTCACTATCACATGGCGTAAACACTTTTTGAGAAACTCCGCCAAGAGGAACGTCAGTCTGAAATGTAAGCACACAGGAAACAGTAGGAGTCAACTAATGTTTACTGTGTTGCTTAGATAATCTTCAGTAAAAATTGAAAAACTGAAAACATATGTGCCCTTCTGTCAATTTATGACTCAAACGACACACTTTAAAACAGATGACCATGCCATAAGACGAATATTAAGGTCAAGTAATGGGACCAATTGATGAAGTTTTTTTTTTTTTTTCCCCTCTATGTATCCCTTTATACTTGCTGCGTTTTGAAAACAGATGTCATATGTAAACGAACATATTTAAACTTTTTTTTTTTCAGTCTGAAGATTTCATCCATAAAACAATAGCAAAGATGTTTAAACATTTCATCCACTGTTTCGTTTCATAAATATTTATCCGAGCAGTAACTCGGACTCATTTGAGTGAGTAATTTGAGGGTAACCACCACTGGCAAGTTAGAAAGTTCTACCCAAAAGAGACACATTTGTTTTCACATTTGAGCTGCCCTAACAACCCTATAGAAACAGGTGGCTCTGAAAATTTATGGACAGTGACACTGGAAGTAACTGGCTGAACAGCACTTTTTTCGCGGGTGTGAGAAATGACTGTGTGAAGCAAAGTTTCTCTTGATTCTTTATTTCATTGACAGGTTTTCTAGCCCATGTGGCTTTTGTAATACATGTAAAGTGTGTGTATGCTGCGATATATTTACGTATATGTCAAGCAGACATGAAGACCAGCATACACAGCCTGTTCAGTTCTCAGAAGCTAATTGAAAGGAATGTAGGTTAGCAGACATGTGATAACTCTGTGAATCATGAAGAGTTCTAATGGGTGAACAATTTCAAATGCATTTAAATATTTTATCCACTCTTGCATTTGATAAATATTTATCTCAGTAATAACTCAGAATTCATTTAAGTGAGTAATTCTAGAGTAACCACCACTGGCATGCAAGCAAGCACTAGCCAAATAACTAGTTTTCTAGCTCATGTTACATATTAGGGTCACTTTTATGTTGAAAGATGATACAAACTGAATATTTTGCCTACTTTAGACAACTCTCTTGGTATCTTTCTGTAGTAAAAATAAACACTCCAGATTAGTATGGCCTGGAGGCTAAAGCTAAGGGCTAGTCCTAGAGCAGCCAAGAGGACCTGCAGCACCTTAAAGAAATTCTAATTTCTCCAAACTATTTTTTTGTGAATGCTAAGAACCTTTTAACCCCCATTGCATTTAACAGAAAAAAGTTTTTCTATATTTTCACCATTAATGTACATAGGATTTTTTTTTGCTCTTTCTTCCTGAATAAGATACAAAGAAAACAACATGTAATCATTTCCACTCATACACCTGACGTAAAAACAAAGCAACATGAAAACAAAAACAAAAAATATTAATGTGATAAGCAGCTCCATATTTCAGACACCTGGTGATTCAAACATTGAGTCGACGTCTTTGCTTCAGTGATTCCGAGCATAAAGCAAATCAACGCGTGGATGTGCTGTAGCGCTGAAGTTATCTTTGGACCTAAACAGGAACGATCAAGAGTCAGCACGCAGCTTCATTTATTTCAACTAGAAACTAGCGATCAGGCCCAAAATCTGGATGTTGTGACGGACTTGGACTCTTCGGAGACACCAAGACAATTACAAAGATGGCCTTCTGACACTCGAAGAACATTTCTAGGATTAAAGGACTAATGGTCCCGACAAGATCTTGACAAACTCTTGCTCAACTGCTCTCACTCTCATCCGGATTTGACAACCATCACATTCTTATTCCATAAGGTTTATTATGATGCATGCCCATCATCTGCAGCAATAAAAAAAAAAGGTGTAGGAGGGTGCTTATGGCAAATTTTGAAATGTCTTTGTTGAACAACAAGAGACAATACAGTAAGGCCAGTACCATTGTGCTGGTGACTGCCAAACTCAGACTTATCCGTTGCATTACCAGAGAGAGACACAATACCTCAACTCCACAGAACATGTTTCAGCTGCTTTAGACCAGTAGCGGCATGGTTTCAACTAGTAAATCTGAAGCTAAGCATTTCACTTGGCGACATAAGGCTTATAAGCACTTGATAAATCTTGGGAACCCGTCGAAGCTCTCTACAAACAGCTAATCTGATACCACACGAAGTCTGGAGGTCTGTAGCCATCAGCGCTGAAGAAACTAGCCAATCTTGGGAGACTATGTGCCTCAGCATCTGCTGATCCGACGCTGTGATTTTATGTTGCCTACCACTTCGTGGCCGAATTGCTATCATTTGCAATGATTTCTACTATGATTTAATACCACTAACATCTCTCTGCGAGCCATTTAGTAGAAAAAAAATATATATAGTCAGACCAGACTAAGAAGTGTGTCTAGCTCAAGTCAGTCACTGTCTACTTATTGCATTTTAATTGAACTTTCTATTAAAAACAATGCCTGTCTGTGATGTTCAGAAAAAAAAAAAGATGATTACAGAGTGATGACCTTTTTCATGTTTGCTAAACTTTATTTTCCCTCATGGAAAGTTAGGTGTGCTTCTTTGGCATATATTGCTTGTTTATGTGATTTTGGTGTTGGTTCAAACCTCGAAAAAAGCAATTCTGTCTAATTAACCCCAAAAATACAGAGAATTTCAGTTTCCGGAGCTAAACTCGTCCTTTCAGGTTGTTTCCTAAGGTGTATCGCTTCAGCTAATAAACTAGCCTTTGTGGTGTACCCGACGGAAACCAGTTTCAAAGCTCAGTGTGCACCAAAAGGAAAATGCCCCTCAATACTCTGCATTTGTTGTGAGTTCCTGCTTCTTTTAGTAAACAGCCAAAAGCCTCTGTGTCTTCAGTGGCCAAGAGCTTCTCTTTGCAATGATGAAAGAGCTTTTTGGAGTTTCTCCCCCTTTCATTTTAATTGGATATTTCTCACTTTTTAAAAAATTGTTTTATTAATGCTGTGGAGAACGTACACAACCCTGTTAATCAGAGGTCCTTTGGCACATTTAAGGTTAGCATATATGTTCCCATCGTCGGCTGAAACACAGAATAAACTACGTTTCTTTCGACTTCTCTCACAGAGAAGCATACAAATATTTAATCACATTTTGAAATTAAAAAAAAAGAAAAAAAAAGAAAAAATATTCCGCTATCAAGCTGTCGTCTGTAGAGACAAAAAAGTTAATGAAAATATAGTGCTACATATTGATAATGATATTCTGGATCTTTCTTCCTATTCTCACCTAATCAGTGGTAGAATACAGTGCAGTCTCCCCTCTCTCCTGCCATGACAGCCACAATTCATCACAACCTTAATTTAGTCTGTTACTGGGGTGTCGATAGGACGAATGCTGCCTGGCGACCCTCACAGAGACATACCACTCCGTGCACGCACACACAAATAAATGCAAGGAGTTGTATGTTTACATACATACATAGCAGGTGTATTCTTATGATCTTTCCTCCAGATATGTCTGTCTCTTGCATATCATCTTTGTTATCAGCATATACTGAAAAAAAAACAGTATCAAACATATTCACTTTACATTTCCTCCCTTCAACTGGGAGTGCTGTCTTTTGTGCGCTTGGCTGTGGCCCCTACCTCTAGGCCCTTCTCCCTAAATGTATCATCAGTCATTTAAAGCAATTAAGCACTTCTCAATGAGAATAGCTCGCTCTTCCTTGAGCAAGACGAAGAGGAGCAATTCACAAAGCCATTTTCTACCAAATCCTATTAAAGGTGTGGAAGGGAGGGGGAAAAAACGAGGTTGAAGACTTAAAATGGAGGGCTTTCATTTAAGGACTAGGAGGTATTACAGGCCAGATTACTCTTGGCTTATGTTCCTAGTCTGGGAAATTACATTCCCACTTTTTTGGGGAGTGCCAAGGCTTTGGAGTGGAAGATGAGAATCACCTTAAATCTCTCTTGTTTTTCACTTCTCCACTTCAATAGGTTGGACTTGTATTTGTTGTCGTGTTTTGCTCGAAAGATTTCTGTTTCCCACTTTTATTGGCACCGATTGAGCTTTTGGATATCTCCCGGTCTGTGTTTTTAAGGGAAAGGTTTTATTTCAATTTTATCCGGTTCTTTCAAGGGAAATTACTTTTTCCAACTCTCAGATCCTTGTCTTAATTATTAATGGCAAGGAAAGACCTAAGCAAGAAATTTGTGGGATGAAAGCGTCGGGATTCGATCTAGCAGGTTTAAAATCCCATTCTGTATAAAATATTCTACATTAGATTTGTTTTGAAAGTTGACATTCCTTTTGACTTTTTTTACGATTTTGATGCTTCCATGTTGACTGTCGTATTAAAAGAAATATTTTTCTTTAACTACATTTAGTTAGAAAAATCAAATAAGTAAGATTGAATATTAAACTGTTCAGTGGGTATTGCAAATAATTTTTTCTAACATAAAAATGTTGAACATGGCACTAAATGTAGTTGTATAAGCTTTTTAGTCCATTTCATTTAGAGATTTTCTTTTCACTCCTATTCTCATACTGATTGTGCTTGAAATGTCAGACTTAGATCTACCTTCATAAAATGGTTGCACAGCATATTTACATGTAGTTTTGGCACCAATATAAGTTTGAATCCGAAATGAGTTTTATACCAGATATCCACTGACATAGCACACCTACGTCCACTCGTTTTTATTAGATACATGTTCAAAAGAATTTGGTGTCAGAGATACACTTAGAAATCAAATGTTCGGATTGATTTATTAAGTAAAACATCAGAACATTTCTTTTTTTCTTTTTTAAAATCAGGGAATAATAAATATGATGAAGTAAATGCTACCAAATGGCTGAACATTGCTGTATGCTGCAGCTACAGAATAAAGACTCAATGTTTGTTACTTTGACTATCAGTAAAGTGCTGAAGCTGAATTAAGAGGTAGAAACAGATCTAACAAGATATTTAAATGATTCCTGGATTTTCTATAAAGTGTCGGAACATGTCTATTGTTCAATCAGGTTGCGAGAGGTTGAGAGAGAGCAAGACTTCAGCAGGTAAAATGAAACGCTCAACATAATAGAGAATAGCATAGGTGCCAAGTTTCATCCTTCTAAATGTTAAACTTCTGTTAGTCATGAGCTATGATGGATTTGTTTGCAGCCGTTGGATATCTTCCAGATAAGGTAAAGATGTATGTTGTATAAGGAATAAGCACATAAACTGCTGTTTATGTAACACCTCTTGTGCTAAAAATAAAACTTTCTAATACAAAGAGTGTTTAAATCTTCATTTGTGAAACCATTGTTTTTGTTTGAGAATAATGAAGCCAAGTTTGGCAAATGCTACTCTCTCTAAAAAAAAAATTAAGGGCAAAAATATCTTATAAAGTCATCAGAAACTGCGCTGAACAGAAACTGCGTAGCAGCGACTTGAGTGTTTGCTTCTATAACCAAATGCAGATTCAATGTTTCACTTGTCTCCAAGACAGCCTGTCTGCACCTAGACAAAGTAGGAGAAATTCTTCAAAACAGTGAAAAAGTATGCATGAAGGAATACAGGTCACAGTATGTGGGAAACCACTGACGTATATGAATACAGGCATATGTATGTGCAAACTCGATGCACTACGTGCGGGGCCTTTTTCCTGCCAAACTGTAAAACAGGTTCAGGGTTTATTTTGGTAGTGTGAAAGCAAAGGCTCAGGACTGCTGAAACAGACATCTGCAAAGAATAGACCTACTCATTTGGCGTTAATCAAAACAGCCTGACTTTATTCATGTAGCTGCAGTGATCTGCAAGCCTCTGGCAAGAGCAGGGAAAAAGAAAACACAGATGTGTGCATGTTTCACAGAGACGCATACACATACAGACATTTGAATAAAAGGTCAAATAGCTTTATCAATAACTGTGGAAAATGTGTTTTGTGAGGAGAAGGAGCAACTGAACTGACAGTGGCCACCGCCCTGATGAATAACCGCCAGGAGAATCAATAGGAAAGAGGAGTTGAGGTGGAGTGCGGGAACATTTTGTCATCCAACGGTACACTCCAATATCTCAGCTCATCCATCAAAGATTGCAATGGCACTTCGTCCTCTGCTTTAATTGAAAGCACACTGAAACAAGTTATTTACATGACTAGATGGATTTAAATGGGTTCACGTCAACTGGCAGGTTTGTTGCTGTACGCTTGCTAAATGTTTGTTTCATGAGCTGACATGTCACTGTCTGTGAGCATGGCTGGCCGTCAGCTGACAATGGAAATGTAGGGAAATAGTCTCAGTCTTTTTTTTCTTTTTTTTATGTTTCTTTTGTTTTCTGATTTTTGCTTTTTCTTGAGTGGACATGCATTTTTCTGTATAATCAAGTATCAAAGATCTTCCTTTAAAAAAATCAGGAAATAATCCATGTATTTAATCCAATCTGAGTACCTCGTTTTTATTTAAAAAAAAAAAAAAAATGTTGAATTAAATTTATTTTTGTTCTCCCAGACTTTATGGTCTAAAGGGTACAGTATGAATGGTTTAACTTTTAAGGAGAAGTTTCACAGCATTTCGCTTCGGATCTATGCTTTTTCATCATGTTACGGAAGTGTGACTGCAACACACAAACGCCTTTTTATTAGGCTAATTATCAGATCACGGTTGTGCGCAATTAATTTTAAGGTTGCCACATTGATGCCAAAGGACCGTAAAAAAAAAAAAAAAAAAAAAACGAGTGAAGATCAGAAGTACTCTCTCTAGACTGTTTGCTCACAGTAGTAGCACAATCAATAACAACACAGCTGATTTCCTCTCCTTTGGGTCAATTCTATAAAGTGGGTATCAGAAGTTTTTGTTGGTAGCCTCAAGTGAAAAATAAAAACCTCCACTTACAATTACTGTTAACACATCTCAGTCTTAACAGTTCCAACCTTCTTTCATCTGTATCAAAGTACCAACTGAATCGCCAAAATATGAGCGCTGTGCCTGCTGCATTCTGCTCGACTAACTGGTTGATTTAAAAAATAAATAAATAAAGCAACACGTCTCAGTCTGTCTGCGCAAGGCCTGACAATGAACATTCCTTAAAGTTAGTTTATAAATTAGAATTAATCTAACAGATACACGTTGCATATTTTCAGTGAGATGATACAATAATGACTTCCCTCAAGAACGCCAGGAACGTGCCGACAAGACAGAAATGGAGATGAAAGAAAATTTCTGAGAAAATGGTGATTTTCATTTATTTTTTGGGAAAATAAGTGAAGTTATGGAAAAGAAGAAGAAGAAGAAGAAGAAGAAGAAGAAGAAGAAGAAGAAGAAGAAGAAGAAGACATGATTAAATAGAAATGTCAAATTTTAAAACAGTAAACTTTATGTTTGAATAGTCATTTACAGAGTATCTTAACATTTTTTTAGAAGAACAGCTTGACTTGCACTGTATTTAAATCACACAAAATTGGGTGACATTTATTTCATCGGTTCAAATGCAGTTTATTTAGCTGAGTCAAAGTAAAGCAGGCTAAATACATTTCACCAGTAAAGCCTGTAAATCCCTTCAGCTGCTGTATTTTCATATACCAAATTAAGAATGGTAATAACCTTGCTAAAATATATAGTATATAAATTCCAAATGTTGCTTCTTCAGATTGTAAAGTAGTCAAGTAAGCAGACATATTTTCAATAGGCTGTCGCAACCATTCCCACATTTTTTTTTTTTTTTAAATGTGGGAGTTTCTAGTTTAGTGAGTGATGTAGGGCTCTGTATCGTGTTTGCCCCGGACGACCCGGTGTGAACTCCAGATGCTACTGTGTGTCACCATGTCACAATCAGAGCCAACAAGGCCAGGGGGAGGAGAGTCTGTCTGCCTGGAAGCCGGCATACATCTGTCGAGCATATTCACATTTGTAGCAGACATACCGAGAGAGTCCTCAGACCACACTGACGCTGCTCTGCAGAGGGTCCAGTTCCTTAGAGACCAAACATCTTGGAACCAAAACAAAGGAGAGAATTCCAGCAGACCCAGCCTGCCGTTTGCCGTCGCTCCTTCACTCCACGAGAAACGCATTCCCCTATCGACATCTACCCCACACATCTGAGGTAAACAAGTAAGAGTGCAAAAAAAATGAAAAAAGAAAAAATAGGATTTCTGAAGTCAGCGTAGGCAAAAGTGGTAATTTCTTGGAGTTAATAAAATTGCTTTAATAGGACCGACTCTACAAATGCTCCATGGTCACATTAGAGAACAAAAAAATAAAAAAATAAAAAAAATCCATGCTATGCAAAGATGGTTGATCCATCTAGGCAGTAAAAAAAAAAAAAGAAAAGAAAAGAAAGAAAAGAAAAATCACACTTTGACATTGCTTTCTTCCCTTCTGGTTCCTCCAAGACAATTAAATGAAGAATGAGTTGGAATATTTCACAGTTTTGGCTCTTTAAACTTTGCATTTATGAATAAAACAGATGTTTCTGGCAAACGGTTAAGGGTGAAATTTACATCCAGCTCATTCCAAAAAGGCTCTAAATACTCTTTCCGGTTATTTTGTGTATCCATGCTGGATTTCCGACGGAGCAATGTGCTGGGAAACCATAACACTGTAGAGCAGCCAAGTTCAACAGGGAGTTCAAGTCTAAATCGATGCATATTTCCTTTTTAGAGGCAATAAGGGCAGTCAAATGCACAGTCCTGTTTTTACGCAACAACTTTAATTCGAGGAGCTGATTCTATTGAGCGAGTAGAAATTTCAGACTTGCTTTTGTTTTCCCACAAATTCATATGGTTGAATTTTCCCTGCCTGCTTAGATTCACTGTGTAACTTATCAACGGCGCATGGCTCTCAGCCACTGTTTGTCTACGGCTGCTGCTCTCTGAGGCCTTTGCAGGCTACATGAGGAAACCCCGGCCCGCTATTCTAAATAGGCTTTTGCTAAAGTGTCCAGATTTATTTACTGTACGGTTGGAACTCTGAAACAGCCTTGGCACACTGCGCCTTGGTGCATGTGATGATGCTGAAGAGGTCCCGTCATTTCAGCAGCACATCTGATATTATGTTGACATATACGTGCTATTCTGGCCAATCCCTGCATCACCACAGCCAGAATGCATTGTTCTGCTTTTAGATGACTCAAGGGCTTGTGTTATATTTGAACATTGTGTTTGACCAACAATTAAGCACGTGACAACTGTTGCTCACATGCAGTCATCTCTAAAAATGACTTAATGGAAGGAATCAAATTCTGCGATTCTTGAGCAAAAGGTCTGCCAGTGTAAATAATTTCTTGAGAAATTAAAAATAAAATAGAAAACTTTCCGTTTCAGTTAAGAGCGTCGAGTGCTGAAGAATGGGAATTGATGCTTTGAAGGTTATTTGCCCATATCATTGAGTTTGAGAGGTAAATGAGCCTTGGCAATTATTTTCATAAAAGCAATAAAGACCTGTAATTATAAAAATGCCAATAAGAATTCATCTTTCAAAAATCTATAATGCTATTAAGTTTGTAATTAAAAAGATCAGCAGCTAAGTCTGAGAAAATTGCATTTTCCTGTGCAAGCAGCTATGAAATCTCATCTTGTGTTTGTTTTTGCAAATTCCTCAAGAAAAAAAAAAAACAAAAAAAAACATTAACTGTGAAATATTAATCCTATCTGCGTATTGATAGAAATATCCTATTAAAAGGCAAAGGCCTCTGCTTCAAACATATATGCTTCATTAGCTTCACATTGGCTGCAGATCCAAAGGGTCATTAAGCCTCCATCTTGATAATTACACACACAAACACAGATACATCTACCCACATGTACTGAACTCATAAAACTGCTATTCGCATCTCGCCAGGTGCTAAAAACATGCATTTAAAAAAAAACACACACACAAAAAAAACCTTCAAATAAACTAAAGCTTTTGACACCGTAAAACACAATAGACACGAATAAAGAATCATATGGATGATATTAGAACTGACGGTTTTTAAATTATCTTAATAATTTCAATTTTCATCGAATAATGGAATAGTTTTTTACTCAGCACAAAGTTGATTCATTTCTAAAGTGTCTTTCAGAACTATTCTTACCCCCCTTTAATCAAAAATGTCTTTTACGTCACAATCACAAACCAGTGTGTTTTAATTGAATTTTTTTTTTTTTTTTTTTTCGATATACCAAAACAAAGTAGGGCAATGAAGTTGAAGGAAACTGATAACTGGTTTTCCAAATTATTCCCAGATAAAAATATGAAAATTATTAGCATGTATATGTATGTGTTCAGTCCCTGTAGGTCAATAATTGACAGAACATTTTGAAGCAGTTACAGTACCGGTCTCTTTTTTTTTTTTTTTTTTTGTCAAGTTGCACATCCTACCTAAGCATATTTGAACAGCCAGGTACAACTCCTTCCACATATCCTGAATTATATTTCGGCTCGGACTTGTAAGCATGCTTTGACCTAAAAACTCCACTGTTGCTCAGGCTGTATTTTTAGGCCTGTCCTGCTACTGGTAGTTGAACTTCAGCCCCCACCTTCACATTAAATCTGACCACATCATAATGATGCCACCACCATGTTCCACTGCAGGGATGGTTTAAATGGATGTAATAAATGGCTAACAACTTGTAACGTGATGAAATGTAAAGAAGTTCAAGATGTACTTTTGCTGGTTTCTGTAAGAACCTAATAATACAAATACCATATATAGATTTTTTTTTTTGCATGTGCGTGTAAGAAAAATCTTTCTAAAGTATGTCATGATTAATCGGTATTACTGGACTTACAAGAAATCCTACAAGGCAGCCGGTCTAAATTATAAATGTTTCTTCAGGATTCTGAACAATGTCTACCCCTCATCTTAGACGGCTACACGGTTTCTTGTTTGCAGAGTTGTGTGTTTTGTGTATACACATCTTCCTCTCTTCCTAATGTTTTTATCTTGTGTGTGTTCACAGTGGACATTAGGCAATCTCTCAAACCAGTAATGGGCTTTGATTCCCTAGGGTTGCAGAGAGATGGCCACTTCTTACATTAGCCAGTCAGGTATGACAGCACCACGACTTGCCTTCCCCTCGGCCAGCCTGGATAAATAATAAATGAAAGTGGTATTTCAGTCCTCCAAATCATCCGCAGGGTCAAGACTCCCTTCTCGCAGTGAACTTTGTAAGATGCGCCGAAGCGCAGCGAGATGCTAAAGGTTAGCGTCTTGGACAAGACAATCGTGCATTCGGCCTGCAAGCACAAGTAGTTTATAAACATCCACCACAATATCCAGCCCGCACACCCCCTTAGTTGTTAGCGAGGAGCTTTCCTCCCCCAGTCTCCTCCTACCATCCCTCTGTGTGGGAGAACGGGGAGACGCGCGGGGAGGAAAAGTTAGCATTCTCACAGAGCATACATCTGCTGCTAAGATGGCATTTTGTATTGATTTTTCCTGAAGCCTGTAATTTTGAAAGCTTGTAACAGAAGATGAAGTAAATATCGTTTTATTTGCTCAAATGGTTTCAGATTGGATTGAGATGAAAATGGCGGAGACAGGCAAATCTCGATGAGAAAGCAGCAATTTCACTTAATTGTCTTCAGCACTAGTGGCAGAATATATTAGTGCTGTGCTAAAAGTGTCAGCTCAGAGACCTAGAAACGGACAAGAGTACGGAGGCACTTATTCATCAAGTCATTGACACGTTTTACTTGCCGCTGACAGCTTTCCGAGTGACATGTTTGCATTTAACCTTTTGTTAAAAGCTCGTCTAGTGCAGTTTAAGGTATCAGTTTCTACAAGCAAATTACAACCCCGACACTCTCAGACAGTATGAATTTGCTGCTGAATTGCACTCCTAAGTTGTTCTTTTTTTTTTTTTTACATCAGACATACATACGAGTATTGCAGTTGATTTCCCTGTTGGACTTAAACAACAAACTATTATTTGATTTAAGTGTTTCACTGTCCTTCGACAGGAAACTGTCCTCCAAGCAGCTTTGCTTTGACGGATCTCCCCGTGTGCCAGCAAGTTGTATCGCTGAGTTAATGATCACTGTTTGTAACCCATCTCAGACACCCATTCCTGCTCATTTTTTTTATTTACCCTGGAGGGTGAAGTTAACCTTCTTCAGCTCCCTGTGGCCAAAGGAGAATTGCAGAGATTAGCGTATTGGTCATGGTGAAGTGACTGCACATATAGCACATGACAAGACCCAAATTCAAGGAGCAAGATGATAATTTTCTACAAGGCGGTAAGAGTTTCTTTTTTTTTTTTTTCTATCAGTATGAGAGTGTTCTAAAGAAATTATCTAGAAAATGTACTATGTTTGAACAGCAGTTCAGTCCATTACGAATGCACTCTTAACAAAGACCTCGGCGATGGACCCCTTCTAACCCAGTCCTGGACTGCGTGAAAGACAATTGATAAATGGGTGGATAAAAATCTGATAAAGTTAGGGACATATATTTTCAAAAAAAAACCTGGATTATCTAGTAAATCCTTAATTTGCCGCATTCAAAACCTACATATCAATCAAAAAATGATGAAGTATGAGGGTCAACAGATTAAAAAAAAAATAATTCTTATGTGCCCACAGATGATTACATTTTCACAAACATTCTCCGATATTCTCTGATAAAGTCATACATTTGAATAAAAAGAAATTAGAAGTCTATTCAAATTTTAAAGTGTGGAACAAAACAAGGCCAGAATTTTTCTGGGATTGACTTGGTAAGTTTCTGAGATGAGCGTCTAGATATTATCTGACGTCAACTGGTACATCAAGGCTACTTCCTGTAAGTCTTTTATTTGTAAATATGTGAAATTAATCTGGGAATGTCAGGGTTTTCAGGCAGAATTGCACTCCTCTGTATCCACATGACTCTTTTTGTTTGTTTGTTTTATGATGGGTCTAATAGTTAATTGTTAGGAAAAACAACAGAAGGAAAGCCAGGAATTAAACCGAGGACATCTATGTTACGGACAGGAATCTCATAACTCATTGGGCAACTTGTTGCTCCATGTGTTTCTTTTTTTTTTTATCATACTTTTTAAAAGACGAAGTAAAAAAATATAATAATAATAGTCAAAAATCCAACCTGGAACAGGTCAGCCCTGGAACAGAACTCAAAATTTGTAGTGGGCAGTAAAACCCTGATTAGTCCATTCTTTTTAAACACATTTGCACAATAAAACAAAAAGATGGTTGTTTTTATTCCACCAGTTGGCGTATTTTAAAACAATGGCACTCATACGTTCAAGAGTTTTCTTTTTCTGTCCGTCCTCCTCCATCCATCCTTGCGTTCATCAATCCATCAATCAAGAAGACCACTCAAGCCAGAAACTCATCAGAACAATGCAATCAGCTTTGTGCATCAGCCCTGTTTTCATTAAAGGTCACATAAAAACCAGCGCTCAAGGTGCATGCACGTGTTTGTGTGTGTGTGTGCGCGCGTGGATGCGTGTGTGCGTGCCGCTCATTAGCTTGGGTCAGCTAATTATTTATACCAGACTAATGAAGGTCACAGTGCTCGTCTTGTCTCTGAGCTGACGGTTTGCACTTGATTGAGATTGGTACTCCTCTTCAACCTTTTTGTCATTTGTCATCTTCTTGATTATGGAGCCTCATGGAATTAACTGTACCGTTTTCATTTAGCTGTCATAGACTAACAGGCAGACATTATTTCACATTGTTTGTTCCACTGCATTCAGCACTAGAAGAGTCATCATATCAAATGAGGAAACGCAAAAACACGGAGCAGAGAGGATTTGTTTTAGTTTAAAAGGAAAGTTCCTCCAATAATCCCAACATTTGAGTTCTTTTATGGATTTTCAGTGTTGCATTTCCTGGTAGGCAGATTTTCTTGTCACTCATCAAATGAAGTACACCGCCGTCATTTAGTGGACAGATCTAAATTGCATAGACTGCAATTATCTACAAAGAAAAGGAACTCTGATGATAAAGGTATTGCTCACATATAGATGACTATATCACAGTTGAACATTTGTTCGGGGAATGGTGCAATTATCATGATGGATGGGTCAAACTAAATTAGGTAGATTTGATAATTACTATCAAATTGCACATCCACTTACCTGGATGCTTAATGAACTGAAAGCGACATTGTCTATTATTCTTGTATCATGCATGATTAGCATTTTGTATGAACGTGTCAGTGCTATCTCAGCTGTCACTCATTTAAAGTGAGAACTTGATTGCGGAACATGTCAGCGGTCTGCGGGTTACTGTGACAGAAACGGAGGATCTTCATAAATTTTCGACAAAGTTTGTTATACCAAAAAAAAAAAAACCGTCTGATTATGAAAGCAGTCATTGTAATTTATTCTTAAAACATGACACATGCTAGTTTTTACTCCCTTGCTGATGATTTAAAAAAAAAAAAAAAAAAAAAAAAACATGTTAACTCTACATTTTATTGTAATTTTTTTTAAACAAAAGAAAATCCACATATCCTCTGGGATGTCGTGCGCCGACACATATGGGATCAATAGTGGTCGGTTGCCATGGCCAAAAATGCCAAAAATGGCCCTAGCCCAGTCATGATTGTAATTAATTTAAATCACTACTTTATTTGTTTTATTCCTGTGGTTAAGTATCTATACCAGTTTGTTTGACCTAAATGTAGATTTTAGTTTCATTTTACCTGCATAATGATGAATTATCTTAGTTTTAACAGTCTTCACAGGCTATTAAGATTGGCACTTCTTAAATTCCTTAGTCTTTCAAAGGTATGTCATCTTTGTTTATACATTTATATGTTTTTACATTTCCAATGTCTATCCCTATTCAGCCACATTAACATTTTATATATATATATATCTTTATCATTCTAATTTTGGATATTATAATTTAACAGTGTTGCATTAGTGGGGGGGGGAAGGGGAAAGTGACCACATTTTCTAGTCTGTCTGACCGTTAGACTAAGCACTGAGATAACATTTTTAAATTATTGAGGTAGTTTGACAACGATAGAATAAAACTATAATAAAAAAAGAATTGCTGCCCCAGGAAAAAAATAAAATAAAATAAAATCTTCTCTTCATCTGTCCTGGTCCCTCTCTACCTCTGCAAGCCCCAGTTTCTAGACCCCAGCATCTCTAACAAGCAGCGGATACAGCGCTGGATTACTGTAGGCGTTAAATCAATAGCTGCTGGTCTCCCAGGCACAGCTATAGATTATGAATCAGTGTTGGTGAGCAGAACACCATGGTGGCAAAAGGAAGTAAGGAGACAGAGAGGTAGGGAGGTGAATAACACAGAGGGAAGGAAGAATTCGGCATTTTACCAAATTCTGGTGTTTGAATTGCGAATCAATACATTTAAATGCATTTGTTGACTTTTAAGCAAACAAATAATGGGGAATAAGAAATTTAGACGCACCTCAAATCTTTGTTGTATACTTTTGGACATACTGTGAAATTTATAATCCTTCAATCAGGAGCTAATTTGACAAAAACTAAATAAAATAACCTCCTATCATTAGTAAAGTTGTTATTTTGCTCTGAAATCCATCTACCATGACCAACAATGATTTGTAAGATCTGAGGCTTTACACACACAGCCCTGCCTATATCTATGTAACTGATCTATGGCCACAGAGCCCATTAACCTGGATCAACCTCTGGTAATCTCTGCAGTGAGCTCCAATGTTTCCAGCCTTCAGTTTAATTCCAGGCCCTCTGAGTCCTGTTTACAGATGGTATCTAAGTGGCTTGATTCAACTGCCAATGAATATTGGCATGTGTCTACACCCCATAGACCCTGCTATTAGGGGTGGAGACCATAGGGTTAGCCAAACACAAACTGAACATGACATCTCCCCCTCCCCTGCATGTCCAGCGCACACAGGGAAACACACCTGCACGTCCACATTTGTACAAAAAAAAAAAAAAAAAAAAAAAGGAAATTAAAGTCAGATTTTAAGATGAATCCAAGGAGAAAGTTAAAACACCAACGTGAAATGAAAACAAAAATAGCTGTGTATATAAGGAAACACACACAAACCCAACACACGTGCTGCAACCTTGCTATGGGGCAGGTTGTTGGACCCATACTGCCCCCTGGCTTACCTTGCCTCTTTCCGTTTGTCGAAAAGCACAGACGCCTGAGGAATAACTCATCTCCCACCACAGATTCAGGGTCAGATATCCCAGGACCATCTCCCTAACCTTAACCATAAAACGGAAAGGAAAATATCTGTGCAAAGATCAGTGGCTCGAGGGATGGAGATGATACTGAAGAGCTATTAGAAGTAACTAAGTTCTGGGTCGGGCTCCCCGTAGCCGAGGGGTGGTATAATGTGAACCAAGGCTCCTGTAGGGTAAAATCTCAGTTACGCCACGAAAGAGAAGAACTGTTGCAGTAGTTGCTTTTTGTACCAACGATGAAATAACTTGGTTCAAGAAAAAAAAAAAAAAAAAAAAAAAAGGAAAAAAAATTTGTTTTATTGCAACAGAAGGAATGGAGGAACCCAACACTATTATTATGTAGGAGGAAAATTAAACTGTTTTGAAAAATTTTCACCAATGAAAATTTGCAGTTTGGCGAGCAAAAGTCACACCCATTTTGTAAAGAGTTAATTTACAAAATGGGTAAATTAACAGCTCTTTTCTTCCTCAAAGAGTTTCATAAAGACAAGAAGACAGCAAAGCACACCAAACAGATCGGAAGGAAAGCAGTCATGAGGACCGTGGGGACTCTGGAGAAGCTGCAGAGAGACACTGCTCTGGTGTGAGAGTCTCAACAGAACCACTGTTGGCTGTGAACTCCACAAAACTGACCTTTATAGAAGAGCAGATGGAAGAAAATCATTTTAGACCACCTAAACGGTCTAAAAAGGTTTCCAGAGAATATCATAAGAAACGCACCGTTTTCATGGTAGGACAGATGGGAATGAGCAAAAATTAAGTGTCAAGTTGTACAAAGCTGGTGGAGACATGAAAATACAGCTATGCAGTAAGAGTTCTTGAAAATATTCACTTAGCAAGCCAGAATGCATGTTCTCACTCTAAGTTTTAGATTTTTATTTGAACAATGACTCTGAAGACATATTTTTCTTCTTCAAAATTATGTACTGCGTGATGTAGGGCATCCATGAACATCCCCCCAAAAAACACACTGAAGTTTGAGATTGGAAAGTGACAAAAATGTGGGAAAACATAAATACAATGAACAATTACATTAATGTGATGCAATTCTAAAGCACAAACTGACTTTTAAGTCGTCTCTCTGTGGATAACTCCACGGTGGACATTGTGTTAACTGCAGCCACCAGCTGCGTCTGAATGACTGAGTTTTAGAGGTGGCTGTTGCTCCACTGCGGATCTGTCAAGGTCAGGAGAGAGACACACAGAACCACACTGTGCTCCCTGATAACCAGAAACATGTGAACACACATGCATACACCAAACACCAGAATGATTAATCTGTCAGTCACTGCTCCGATTTCCTGCAGTGAGCCCTCCGCTTTTCCCTGTGAGAATTGTGTGGAGAGAACCGAGAGCTCGCAGGATTGGCGTTGGACTGTGTCACATTTTGCCTACGTATTTTAGTCGCACAATCAGAGCCTATTCAAAACATTTCTCACGTGACTCCACTGAAATGCAGAACACGATTCTGAGGTAACATTTCTCCATTTACACCGCATCCAAAAAATACGCATCGATAAGCTACTTGCGGAACATTCTTTTAACTGCAAACCGGGCTTGAATCATAAAACAAGGTGGATTTTGTGGTTGAGGGATGGGAGGTGACTGGACTGCAGTTGTTGGGCTTTTTAAATGGAAATTGTCTTTTGCAGTGATGAAGACAGATGGTATAGGTAATGGGAGCATATCTGTCAAAGTAGCTTAAGTTTAAGACATATGTGACAAAGTAAAATAACATATAAGGCTAATGTTGAAGCCAAAACAAAACAAAACAAAACAAAAAAAATCCTAATGTAATGATGATTACTGTTACTTCTGTTGTATTAACTGACTTCAGAAAAAAATGGAGCTGAATTTTCTTTTCAGGATTATTTCTACTCATTAAAATATAAAAACATATATAGACATAAAACTGGTAGGTCAACTTTTTTCATCACATTAAACTCTGCTTAGATTTTATTCCTAAAGCTTCTATCTGGTTTGGTGTAGGCGATGTTGGATAAGAAAAAATAAGTTTACGTGAAAATCGTGATTTCATTTAATGACGTTGTTCAATGTAAAACTAAATGATCACGTTTCCTTCTTTTTCCAATTTACCTTCTCTTAATAACTGAGACTACTAATATCCTATTCCAATTTAATGAACATGACAAAAGCATATGCACCTAATTAACTGGTGCATTTATGCATTTTCTTTTCTTTCTGTGTCATTAACTGTGCCTTGCAAATCATAATTGCACTTGATGAGAGTCATTTCATGCTATTAAAGACTGTTGATGTTGTTCCTTTTTTTAGTGGTCTTCACATTATTATTACGGCATATACATGCAGGTTTGTCCATAGTAAACCAGGAGCATTAACACACCTCAACTAAAACACTGGTACTTATGTAGTAATCTACTTTTACTGTGTGCACAGTCTTCCTTCTGTGCAGCCTAAATGGGTTTCTCCAAATTCACTGGTAAAAAGAAATCTGGGTATAGCTGATCACCAATAACCTGCTACATTTTAGTTTATTTATATTGTACAGATTCACAGCTATTATGGCATTTAATAAGACAAACAGATAATTCATATACATGAGTATATATTGGTCAAGATTCAAATTCATTTACGTATAGTCTAATTTCAACATAGTAGAGTCAAATTCAGTTCATAACACGTACAATGTTATCTATTTAAGGAAGTAACGGTGATTTCAGTGATTAACGACAGAATCTAAATTAGTGCTAAAACCTAACCAGCATAGTTTTACACTAAATAGAAATTATTTGAAAACACTTGCAAAAAATTAACACTTTACTTTGCTTTTGAAAAACAAAAAAAAAGAGATGGGAAATGTATAATGTATGGGCGAGTCCAAATGTGAACTGCATTATTCAAGAGAAATCGAAAATCGTATGGCTTGTGATCCAAGGAGACTTTTGCTGTGTTTGTGAAAACATAAAAGGGTCATTCTTTTCATAGAACTAGTGCCACAATTTCATAACAATTTTTCTTGAACTCAACATCATGCATCATCTCGTCTCAGAATCTGGATTAACTGTCACACAGCCTAGTAAGCTAACTTAATGTCTTTTCTTTTTCTTTCCCTTTCCAAATTTACTTTTTCCATAATCACTAGAAGCCCCAAATCACGGTGGTTCTCAACTCCATACAGACTTTCAAATCACAGACGACCAGTGAGGAGTAAAAAGTTGGAATACGAGAAACAAAACGTTTTGTCTGCTGTGCTAAAAGATTTGGTCTCATCCCACGGGCTCCAATCCAAGTCAGTCACGTTGGGAAAATTGGATTCCTTGAATAAGGAAATCCCATGAGGGAGGTTAGGCTGTCTGTCTGGATCAGCTGAAGACATTTCTTCTCCCTTTCCTTAACCCCCCCCCCCCCCCCCCGCCCTCCCCTGTCTCCCCCCCCC
>NW_015112736.1:281278-288406 GCF_001443285.1 Poecilia latipinna
GGGGGGGTTTGGTCTTTTTTTTGGAACCGCTGAAAGCCTTTTTTTCCCCTTTCCTTAACCCCCCCCCCCCCCGTCTTTCATTCTCTGCACCGAGACATTGTGCGTGGAGAGATTCTGTTCACACTTTAGTGAACCAATAGGGCCATAATAAGTATTGATTAAGCTATTAGCCAACATTACCCAGGCACTGGCAGAGACTGTGTTTAGAATCGGCACCTCCGGAGTCTGTCACAATGTCTCACACACACACACATGCCGAAGGACATACACACACACACAAACACACACTCTGAGTTTGGTGAAGCTGATTGGGTGTCCTGTGAAGTTGGTTAGTTACTGAGGCGACTAAACTACTATTCTCTTATCTATTTCCCTCTGTCCCTGTGCACATCTTCTACCACTCTATCGCTGTAACTGAACTCCAATCAAGTAAGGCCACAGACCCAAATACACACCTTTTCAATGAGATGGGTGAGAGTACAACACACACACACACACACACACACACACACACACACATCCACGCACACCTGCAAAATCAGATGGAGAAGGGTTGATTACAAAGGACAAGGTCATAGTGAGGAGTGACACAGGTTGGGCCATGCTTTCCGAGTCAAATAGCGCACACACACGCACACACCTATTGGGGTTAGGACACACCAATACTGATGCATATATTTATCTTTTAAGGAAAAACAAAAAAAAACACCAACAGGAACACACAATGCAAAAGAGGTTTAAGAGGCTTTGAAGGCAGGCGACCATATTCTAGTCAAAATGCTAATAAGCGCATGTTTGTGTGATGGAAGGCGACCCCAGCCAGACACACTTATTTTATGTTTTAATCCCTGCACTGTCTTACACTTGACTTACTGAGGGGGAAAGAAAAGAAGAAGAAGAAAAAAAAAAAAAAACAAGACAGAGTGTAAGACAAGAATTCGAATTAGCTGCCACCAAAACTCAACACCACCATGTTTTGAATATATTTTGCCAGAATTTATCTGAGCGAGTGATTTCCAATACATTGTCAAGACAAATTACCTCCACTTAATAAGATCCCATGGTGGAAGCAGAGGACGGTCACTCAGTGAGGAGGGGAGATGAAGCGACAAGTATTAATTTGGGATTTTTCACAAACTGACACTCTAGTCTCCATCCTCAGGCCCCGGGGCTGTGTCACTTCTCACCCGTGCTTCACACAAGCCTCTCAGTCTCTCGCTGTTGCTCTTCATCCCCAGGTTTCTCCCTCCTCCTTTCCCTGATCATGGAAGAAATTCTGTGGCGTAGCAATTACCTAAGTCTTTTATCAGTCATTTCAAAGGAGGAAAATTAGAGCAATTGTGTCAGGATGGTCATATGGGCAGAAATTGCACACTTATTGGGTGCACTTACGCCTGTGACTCTGCTCGCTCACTGATGGGGCCCATTGTTAGGGAACGGTGCCTTCGGAGCAGTTGATTGGGCCTGAGAGCAGATGCATGCCCCCCAACCCATGCCCTCAACACCCTTCTTACCCCAAGAAAATTCTTCCCCTCTCTTTAATGCATCCCTCAATCCCTGCCAGTGCACTGAAACTTTGTCTTTCACTTCATCGTCTATTTGCCCTCCGCCTAGCTGATTATAGAAAGCAAAGTTTTCGTTTACAAAACTTATATCTATACAAACCAGTGTCACTGTCTTATTTGGCATATAATTTAATTTGACCCAATTCTGCTTGACCTTCCTCACCACAACCTGCCTATGAGTCATTTTCTGTCCTGCTTGTTCCAGTCCTTTTCAGTTTGGGTAATGTTGAGATACATAAATAAACATAACCACATGTACTTACTTGGTTAACCAGAAGTTAAAGAGACAAAGCAATAACAGAAAAGAAAGTCTATTTCTCGCTGTCTTAGCAGGGGGCCCTAGCTCATCACAAATGGCATCTTTATCCAAATCCAGCCTTGACTCAATGTTTAGGGATAACGGTAACGCCAGCACAGCCAAGACTGAATAAAGGGGCTTCTGGGAGGAATAGCTAAGCTTGACATTAACATGCACACAGCAGACGCATTTGATTTGTCTACATTTTAGATTGAGTGATGGAAAAAAAACAAACATCTTACAACAAATATTACTTAAGGAAATCAGGTATTGTATGTGTTATGGATTCAAGGGGCAGCCTAATTAAGATAAGTTGCTAAACCACTTCAGAATAACAGCAACCAAGATAACATGACCTTTGGGAACACAATTTCTTAGCAAAATGTCATCTGAATACTAATCCACAACCACATGTAATGCTGAAAAAAAAAAAAAAAAAGATAGCAGCCACCCATTTAAACCATAAACAATTTATATGTGGAAACCGTTATGTCTTTTCTTGGCTCTCAAATATAATAGGTCATTCAGCTAACAAGTGAAGCCCCAATCTAATAGAAACACTGTCTGCTCAAAGGGATCTTTCCCTAAATGCTAACTAGATTCAGACAGTGAATCCTTGCAGTAAATGCTAAGTCTATGGCTTAATCGTCGACTCTAGCTCCTTCACACTGCAGGGAGCTGCCAGGCCTCTCTATTCCCACTCCACTGGCCACACATCTCCACTCAATCTGTCTTAGCATATTGATTTCCCAGCTGTCTCATTGGTTTCTAACATAATTATAGCTGGCTAGGCTAGGGGCACAGGCGCAGGCTAATACATTTACACCAGGCCCCATCAGCACTGGGCTTACATTCATGTCATTGGGAGAAGCCAAAGATTGGATGCCTCTAAGAGGCAGATCTACTAAGAGAATTTGGGGGGCTTTGCTCTAATGAAAAAGGGAATTAGCTGGATCGACCTCCATCACATTGCAGGATCAATAGTGACATCCATGAAAACATCTAGTGGAAATAAAATCAAGACAACTGCTAATACAAAAAATATATATATGCCTTTTCTATAATAAGTGATTATGCATGACATGCTCATTATAAAGCTTCAACAACACTTTTTTTTATGCTTTTCATAAACTGGGGTTGAAATATTCAGTAGGGGCTTGCAATAATTTAATCCCCCCCTCAAAATTTCTGTTCTCTAAATAAATCATTTTAATTATACTATGACTGTGAGACTACTTTTTCTCTCCTGACATATTCTTATTGCCTCCCAAAGTATAGCTGTGTCTCTCTCTATTCACAAGCTCTGCATTACGTTGCATTTTAAATCCCCCCCCACCCCCCACACACATAATCTTGTACTAGAAAAAGAAGAAAAAAAAAGAAAAGGGTGAAAGAGAGGAGTGCAGTGGTGGGGTGGGGGAGGAAGGGGGTCATAGACTATCTATTTTGCTCTGCCTAATTGTTGTCAGAAGCTGACCTAAAACGCAGAGACAGTATTTTTCAAAGTCAAGGATGAGGTAGAGGAGGGGTGGGCAATTCATCATGATATCTCCCTTCCCCCTACACCTGCCGTCCAGAACCAGGGAAGGTCTGCTAGTTATTTAATTCCACAGATCAGGCCCTTAATGGCAAACTCCAGCCCCATAAATTAGACATGCACTCGATTAGGATGTCTGTCGTAAGAGGCAGTCTTAGGTTTGACACTGATATGTAAGGTCATCGAGGCTTTTTCACACCAATTGCGATTAATGATCATTAGAGAAAAGTCAGGGTGAATACAGTTGGAATCTGTCAGCACCTTACAGGTCGCTACAACTGGGACAGAGATGGACGCAAAGAGCATGTACTTGGAAGTAAGTTTTATTTGAGATATTTCAACGCTAACCATAAAATCAAAAAAATAAAAAATAAAAAAATGTAAATTGCAATTTGCCAAAGTGCACTTATGAATCAAACTCGAACACTTAACAATCAACAGCAGTGTGGCTTGAGGACAAGTGCTTGAATTACTGTTTAAAATTACACAGGGGAATATTTAGGAATAAAGAGGCATCTTCATTTAAAAGACAAGTTGGTATGACAATCAAAGCAGCCGCAATTACACTTTACGTACTTCACTGCAAAGACGTGATGATGAATGTACTTACAAAAGCTATACGGTGTTGTCAGCTTGATGCAAAAATAAAGTAACTTTCTATAGTATGGCTAAACAGAGGCCTAGAGTAGAACTGTCCTTGAATGGAAAGAGTATTCTCTGGGGATGTATTAGGTCAGAGAGAAAAAAAAAATAAAGTCACATATGTTGGTATTTTTAGAATATTACAATCCAATCCAAGTATTGGATCTGAATTTTAATCATCTTATTTTTAAATGAGTGGCATAAAAGTATCCGATGAAGCCGTCAGCCTAATTATCAATGAGTTCTATCAAAACAGAGCGTAAACATGCTAACTTCAGCAACTGCTCCACATGAAACCAATGTCAACAGAAGCAAAACATGCACAAGGCCCCTTTAAAAGACAGCCTGTTTTGTAACAGTATGATAGGTCAGTCCTGTAGAAAGTTTTTCGACCAACTATTTGTCACTGACAAAGAAAAAGAAACACGGCACAGCCTGGGAAGTCACCGATGGATGGATTGAAGGGAATTGTTGTTAGATTTGAAATTTAGTGTGTTATTTAAGGCATTTTGTAACTCATGCGTGTTCTTTAATTAAGAATGAGATGTATTCAGAGTCCAAAAAATGCCTATTACCAAGTGACTAAAATCTATATCAGCGATAAAGAACAATAAAACACAAAGACATCCATACTATTTAGTGTTGGGTGTAAGTTTATTATTAGAATGTTCATTTTCAATCCACACCACAACACCGCCTATCCTTTTGTCATTCTTATACAAAATCTCTACATAACTGCATGTCCAATGCTGTCAACTCTGCAGGAATTTCTTCTCTATCAGTAGTTTTTGCAAGAAAATATTACGGTTGCAGGACAGCAGTAAGGATTTCATTTTTTTTTTTTTTTTCCATTTCATGTATTTATTTATCTTTTTTTTTGTCTCAGTGGCATTTTGGACAGTCACAAGCATTTGCTGACAGTTATTTTGGCTCCTGGCAGCGCAGACATTGACTGTCAACGGGACGTCTCCTTTCTTTTATTCATTTCTTCTTTCCAGAGAGATGCTGCTGAATGCAAGTCAGCCTTTTCTCCCTGTAGGGTGGGGTGGTGGGCGGGGTGATATGGCGAGCGGCGGAGAGGACAGCGACGGCGGTGGCGGTGGTGGTGGGGTGCGGCGGGGGCAGACGGGAGCGATGGTGGAAAAGAGCTGCAGGGACGGTGGGGTGATAAGGCATGTCGGGAAGGTGTGGTGTGTTGGACTGTCTTATTCCCTTCTCTGCTGTGTGTTTAGCTGAAAAATGTGTGTGTTTGATTGTTGAGGGTTATTCAGAAGGACACACTCCTGACCATCAGATCAGCCTCCATTCTGACATTCCTGCACTGCCTCAGTCTCAAAAGACAAACACAGACTCGATGAATGGCTGTGTGTACTCAACTGTGTGTGTTTCTGAAAACAAGGCAAAAAAAATAAAAAATAAAAATTGTTATAATACCGTATATCTGTGTGGGGGGAAAAAAATAAAAAATAAAAAATAAAATCAGCTAGTACGAGTGCACAAAAAACGTGTGTCAGAGATTGAAACAAAATTATAAGTGCTTATGTAGCTGCAGGTGTGTATTTGTGTTCTGTGACCTGTGTAAGTGTATATCCTCATCTGTGTGGGCATAATTGGGATGATGCGTGTCAGGGGAACACCAGCAGAATTTTTTTTTTTTTCTCTCTGAGTAAGCCAAGCCAGTCAGAGACCATAATGGGTGTTTTTGCTTGATGAAAGCCTCAAAGCAGAGGTCCAGTGTCTGTTTTGATAAAGGGAATGAGCATGCCAGTGAGTGAACCCTGCATTGATGCTTGGATAAAACACATGATCAATAAAATAAACAGTACATCACCTCTATTAGTGACACAACACCAGGATCAAGGTATGTGGAAATGGAAACAGAGGGGCTGGTAGTACTGCAAAAGGGTTTTTCAGATTTTTAGGCAGAATGAGATGCTGTAGTGTGTATTGAAATGGTATGATTACTGAACACAAAGTAATGGCGGAGCCAGGGACTGCTGAAAAGTACACCAGCAACTAACGAGCATCCTCCATGTGTGTCTGAAAACAGATATATACATGTACTGATTATTAAGCTATAGAATATGGAAGGAAAATACCATGCTGGCATGCAGCATAAATAAATGGACCGACATCTCCAGGGTCAAAAAAAAAAAGACAACAAAAAAAGGTAAACCTCAACAATTTGTGCTTAATACAGACACTAACAGCCTAGAGAGTGGAGTTCTTCACTCATCCAAATTGATTTCTGTTTGCTCTCTTTTTGTTTACTAGGTGTCCAGATTAATTTGCAACATGCCCGAACACATCCGCCGCCTAGACTCCTTCCTCCTCTGAATTATAACGGCTTTTTCTAAGAGAAGCAAAAGGATGAAATAATGACAGCGATTAGATTACTATTCTTAAGAATCCATTAGTCAAAAATGACACCCAGGAAATCACACAGTGCATTCTGCCCTAATGCAATAAGGTGCCAATTATAACACTCATGTGGAATAAGTGGGCTCCACTAAGTTGGCGAAGGAGAACACAAATCATCATTACTGTGTATTTCTTAATGCTATCTGCGCTGAGAGGCATTAAGAACAGACTAATAAGTTTAGCTCTTGCAAACAGAGTGCAGCCTGCATGCTCCATTTTCTCACTTATTGTCCTTCCTCTCCTCATCAGCTTTTTAAACCTGCTTGCCTGTCAGGTTGCTGTATCAGTGTTATAAATTCCAGTCCGTCTTTCTTTCTAATTGTCCTTCCGTATGTTGTGCACTAGTCTCTCACTACTCAAGACGTGAATAGCTGTCACTGGACATCAGCAGCTTCCATCTTTGGATGTGGGCCTAGCGGTGTTTGTCTGTCAAAGACCTTACCTGGGATCATGTACTGCGTCCAAAAAATAAAATAAAATCTACTGTTCAGTCTGTTTTTCCTCTTTACAAGCTGCAAAAATATTTTAAGTTAACTAGTTCTTTTATCTTTAATACAACGGGCTCTTGGGGGAAAAAAAAAAAAAAAAAAAAAAAAAACCCTTTTTTGCAAAAACAAAAAAAAAAAAAAAAAAAAAATTCTGGAGAAAATTTTGCTGGGGTTTTT
>NW_015112736.1:291515-293408 GCF_001443285.1 Poecilia latipinna
TTTTTAAAAACGCAAAAAAATTTTTAATTTAAGAGTTTTTTTTTTTTTAAAAAAACGGGTCTTTGGGGGAAAAAAAAAAAAAAAAAAAAAAAAACCCTTGTATGCACAAGCAAAACAAGTAAACAAAAGCAAGCTCTGAAGCAAATATTCGGCAGGCTTTTGGCAGCTTTAAGCCAACTCTAATTTCAAGCCACCAGCCATGGCTTGCAAAAAGCTGCAAAGCTAATAACATTGTCCGACTTTGCCACTAGTCACCTGGTGGTGGGCTGTTAGAAGCCTGCCAGCTGGGAAGGGCATTAACCGCTGAAAAGGATCCTGTTGGGCAGGAGCAACTTTTCCAAACTTCATCTCATTGGATAAAAAAGACAAAAAGAAAGCAAGAGAGTTTGATGGCAGGAAGGCAAAGCTATGGGGAATCTTAGACAATGATGAAAGCAAACTCTCGAAGAGCCACAAAACACCACACACACACTCCTCACTTACATCAAGGGGCAAGCAAAGAGAATTATAATAACACTGCCTTTTCTTTTTTAATTAATGAAGACTGTTATTTGGCAGGAGGCAGGGCAAAGCTGTAAGGGATCTTGAATGACTGGCAAACATCAAACGGAAATAGTGTGTATGCCTCAGTGTCTGCGTGCGTGTGTGTGCGTGCGCGCGAGTATCTGAGCCAGTGTGTGCACATGAAAAGAGGACGCGATTGTATAAAAGTGATTTAGGTTGTGTGTGTGTGTGTGTGTTTTTCTTTTTTCTTTCTCTTTTTTTTTTTTTGTTTCTGCTCGGCTACCTCGTTGCCTTTAGTAAATAACACATGCCCATCAGTGGCAAGCGGACGTTGGCGTTTGTCTTTTTGCGTGAGTGAAGTCTGTGCTTTTCTGCATTAACGATTGAAAAGGGGGAAATGAGGAGAAGAAAACATTATTCATACAACACATTATACAAGTTATGGAGACTTTGAGAACTTCCCCCGTTTCCACTGAAGGTGGTTTTAATAAGGTTCCATGGGAGTTGGTGCTTCAGGGTGTTGACTAACGGTGTGTGCGCTTGCGTGTGCGTGCGAGTGTACGCGTGTGTGTTGGTAAGTGCGTGTGGCATATGAACATGTGTGTATATATATCTCTTGTCTGAATGAGCGTGTTCGGTGGTGGGACGGCACGTGGTATGTATTACACATCAAAGAAAGGTCAGGCTCAAACACAGAGACGGGCTAAAGGTTAGGGCACAGCTCTATATAGAACAGAGAGAGGAATGAGGCTTATCAAAGCTATCACTTGGAGAGAGACTGCTAGAGGTCACCAAACCCTTGACATGACGTTCAGTTCTAATGTCTTAGCCAAGGATCAATAAGACTACACAAAGACAAGCCAGATAGGCTTAACATCAGTGTTGCCCCAGAAGCCACTGAAACCCAACTCTCCCTCAGTCTAGAAAAAAAAAAAAAAAAAAAAAAAAAAAAAAAAAAAAAAGGAAAAAAAAAAGACAAATAATCAATTAAACAACAGCAGTGGAATGAATAAAAGAAATGGTTCATTTGATGCAAACAAGCACAGAGGAAAGCGTTCCTTCACAACAGTGAAAATTTGATGCTGATTGTTTTGGCATGCAGGATAAATGCAAGTCAGAGAGTAAAATAGAACCACCTGGGCATCTTAGAGATGCTGCAGTTTCTAACACCTTCATCGTGGATCTGAATCATGCATGGAGAAGTATGAACAGGTTTATAGATAACTGATTTTACTGATTGACCCGCATTTACCCCACACCTCTTCTAATTACATGTATTTTGTTGAATTTGTGTCAGGACTGCAAAAGTGAATTATCCACGCTGACAGTTAAAATGGGTAGAACCAGAATTTATTTTTATTTATTTAAAAAAAAAAAAAAAAAAAAAAG
>NW_015112736.1:296777-331362 GCF_001443285.1 Poecilia latipinna
CCCCCCTGCAAATTAAAAAGGGGAGAACCAAAAATTTTTTTTTTTTTTTTAAAAAAAAAAAAAAAAAAAAAGCAGAGAGGTGGAATCATCCTTCTTCTTTGTGACTTCCATTCCCCTCCATGTCCCAGAAAGTGACAGGACGCACTGCGTTTTTGCTTACGCATCAATATTTCAGAGCACTACACATGGAATGCTCCAGTGACTTTGAATATAGGATCCATGCTTACACCTCTTCTCTCCTCCTCGGTGATATGACATCAAGTAATGTGCAATGAAAGTTGAGAAACCAGTGCATCAACGTCGCGTCACCCCCGCCATATGGAATCAGCAAAAGAACTGCTGGAAGTATGCTGGGCACTTTATGAAATCAAAAGGAAGAAACACAGAACACATGCAAGACATGTGGAGAAGACTTGTATAAAATGTTCTAATTTTGCAGAGGATTAAAATAGTGTTTGTTTTTGAACAATGAAAAATTGAAAAAAGCTATTGCATGCGGGCCATTTTCAAAATGGCCTGCATATATTATGTCCACGTAAAAGTAACTATGATTTAGAGCACGCGTGTTTGTCTTTAAGCTTTTGCATATGTGCACTACTTTATGTCATTTTGAAGTATAGAATCCATTTATCAAGGCCAAAAGGGCCCCAAAGTGTCAGAGACTAATGGACGTCACCCCATCCCTCCCACTGTGATCATCCTCAGAAATTAATTAGAAATAACGAATGGACTTTTTTTTCTTTTTTAACTCCATCATTTATAACAATGGTAATTGCTCTTCCCTGATTGTAGGTTAGGTCTTTAAACACTGCCTTACACCAAGACACGCTCATCCTCGGCATCTATAATTCATGATATACTTTGCACCAAGCAAAGCTGTTAAATATTTAGTGAATCATTGCCCTAAACTTAATCACCCTTTGATAAATGCATGTGTTTTTCCTCCCTTTGCTCTAGCCGTCTTGTTTTGTGCTCCCGAACCAAAGGGAAACACGTTTAAACTGGTTGTATAATCAATTTTTAATTTTTTTTTTCTTTCTGCAGAAAAAAAAAATTACATAACACAACTTAGCGTAATGTATTAATTACAGTACATTGTTAAGTGCTACATTTTGTTTTGGTGAAGCAAGCTATTATCATTGTACTTCATGAAGTATTAAATCTAATCCATATTTAAAGAATGCTTGAGCATTAATTTGTTGGAATAGCTGCTAATGTATTTCCTCATCAAAATGAATTACCTCACTTTAGTTAAGCACTTCTAACTTTGTACTTAATCTTTTCCTCTGTGACTTCCTTTTTACATTAAGGGGGTCTTTATGCGTTTGTTGCTTGTAATTCTTCTTTATTTATTTATGGGGTTTTTTCCACTTTGGGTTAGACTAAAGTTTTCAGCTTCATTAAGGCCTGTTGGAGAAAGTGGAAAGTGTTTATACCCCCAAAAAAAATATGACAATGAAAATATAGATTATGTGTATTATTTAGTATTACTAATTCAGTTTGACACAAAAAGTTAATTTAGTATTATCATTCATTAATTTCTTTTGACCAATTCTGTACACACTGAAATTGAGCTTTCAATTCACAACTGGGCTAACAGAGAGAGCAACTACTGACAGTAAAATGACCAAACCCATTAAACTGACTGAAGTAAAGGAAGAGCATTCTTACATCAAATTGTTCTGCATGTTTGATGCAATTGTTTTGAACTGAAACAGGCTTTTTATGATTTGATAGGTTTATCAAGATGATAATCAGTTTAATGTAAAAAAAGAAAAAAAATTCTCACATTTTAAATACTGGTTCTTGCTGCCTTTTTTTAACCTCACTAAGTAAATTAAAAGAGATATAAAGAGAAATCAGCTGCTGACTGGATTGGGAGCATTATTGTCGCTTGACCAGCCATGATCGATGGCTGGTCTTTTTCCAACCAGCGAATGTCCCACACAGGCTGCTCTCATATTAACACTCTTCAGTTTAGAAGCTGTGATTAAAGGAGGGTATTTTTAGTATCAGTAACATGTTAAATGATGACGTCAGAGGAAACCCGGAAGTTATTATTTACAGTGGAGGCATGTCAGCTGTTTGTGTAAGCTGCCAATCACCAGCAGAAGTTCCTTTTGAGGAAGAAACCACGGGATGTAATGTATTAGAAAATGCCGGCCAAATTTTGTAAATTGTGATGTTCTACTAACTCTACAGGAAATGCATGCCAACTGGTAATTCTACGGTCAATGTCATTTTGAAAATTACGGAGCCCCTAAGGGGACATGGAGAAAAAAAAAAAAGGAAAGAAATCCCGACTTATTATCGCGAGATCCCGAGAAACTAAGTCGAGATCTCGACTTATTATCGCGAGATCCCGACTTATTATCTCGAGATCCCGACTTATTATCTCGAGATCCCGACTTGTTATCTCGAGATCCCGAGAAACTAAGTCAAGATCTCGAGATCCCGACTTATTATCTCGAGATCTCGAGATCCCGACTTATTTTCTCGGGATCTCGAGATCCCGACTTATTTTCTCGGGATCTCGCGATAATAAGTCGGGATTTCTTTCCTTTTTTTTTTTCTCCATGTCCCCTTAGGGGCTCCGTAGAAAATGATGTCAACAACCCAATTTATTAAGTGAGATATCAATTTATGCAGAAATCAATGCATTTCTTTCTGTTATTTTTCAACTTAAAGCTAATGAAAGCACAACATTTAATCTCTTAGCATATTGGAATATTACAACAGATCAATTAAAACAACATTTTTAATTCATGAATGTGGGCTTAATGAAAAGTGTGTTTGGTACACTGTGTTTGATATTTAAATGTTGCTATTTACCATAGTTACGTTTAATCTGACGAAGAAGCCTCATATCACTGTAACACTGACTGGCCTCTCACACATGGCATTACCTTGTATAAGTAATAAATAATCAATCACAACAGAAATACTTTTCAAGTTACCATGAATACATTGGGTTTTTTTTCTGCTTCTCAAATATTAAGTTAAAATGCACTAATATTTTAGTGTCATTTTGTAGAAAAGCATACATATATTAAGAAATGGTTTATATTACAATAAATAAAGGAAAAATACAGTTGAGCTACAACGTGTCTTGTTCAGTGGTAAATCAGATTAGATGTACTTTCTTCAGCTCGGCTTTATTTTAAGATGATTTTCAGTGATAAATAGATAATTCGGTAATGCTGGGCTGTTTCTAAGACATTTTTGTCAACATTTTATTGTTCAGACTGCTTAATTTCCAACTTACTCAGAAAAAGCTTGCATTTGCATCTCTTAAAGAACAATCGGAATCACCTAAAATTGGTATAAGTAGTTCAGCGCTTCACAAAATGGCCGATGAGAATTCAGCTATTGAATCTTTGATTAGTGGATAGTTTGTGAATTGCTCTGACTTTATAACAAAGTAGCTTACAATAATAATCCATATTTGTTTACTTTTTAACCCACTGCCCTTATGCAGTTCACTATATTTCATGCATCATTTCATTTCAGCAACTCAGATATTCACCATAGCCTGTCTTAAAAGGATAACAAGATGCTTTTCTCCGAAATATCCGGTGAAAAAAGTAGTTAACTTTTTGATACGGTGGTAGTTTTTTTTTTTGGTTGTTTTTTATCAGTTCCTAAAGGAATCAGTATCTCCTTCCACTTACCGATGATATATCCCGTTCTGAATATGTAAGCTTCACCAGACCGTTAGGGATCTGTGTACTTACACTTCTCACTTCCTGTTTTGGCTTCCTGATTTACATCCCGCCTGTCTGTCATTGGTGGCAGGGATAATACGCGAGTAGTACAAACAGCCTTTCGCATTATCATAAAATCACGGATGTAAATACTGACACATTCTTTCAACTCCACCTCCTTTCTCTCAAAAGACAAGAGTACATCTTTAGATTCTAAACATCCCATTTGAATGCACCTTCCTCTCTTCTTGTCTCTTCACTCTCTCTGTTTGCTTCTCCTTCTCCGAGGCACTCCATTCTCCTGATGTTTAATTCATCGTGCTTTTCCATCATCCTTCCACCTCTCTCCACAGCTCTGTCAGGTAACAAACAATGAGTTTTTGATGTGAATAATTTAATGCGTGTACTGCAAATGCCGGCGCTTGGCATTACCCATGCAGCACACTCGGCTGTCATTAAGACACCTGATTTCCCCCAAGATTCCTCTTCCAGCCTCGCAAGATGAAAAGGTAACACGCATGTCGAAAATTCTCCCCCCTTTACATCTGGGGAGGAAGACTATATTTTTAGACGGGCTAAATGAGACAATGACAGCGGTAAGCAGTGAAAAGAGGGGAGCGGGGAAGGAAGGCAAAGGAGAGAGGAAAATGAAGGGGAGGGGTTGGAGGGAATGACTGCTTCCTTGAACATACCTTTCTTTTCCTTTAACTCTCATTCGATGTCGCAGCATCAAACGGGAATGCTGCTTTCAAGAGTCAGCAAAAGCATTGATTCAATGTTTTCTACACCTTGTTGCTGTGATCCTGAAACTTCTCTCTGGCTGGGTCTAGACGCACGCAGTAGGAAAGTGACGATGGCGACATCAAAAGGAAACGTGTTGTGAGTAATAATGGCAAAGCTTTCGTGCCTTTCCCTCCTATTTCTGCTTCCTTCCCAGCATTCCACCTCCCTCCCTCCACATATCCTGACATGATACAAGCCGGAGACTCGACGACTATGTTACGGCGAAATCAAATGCCGACCAATTAATGGCTCAGATCCCCCTCAAATTTGGTAATAGGGCGTTATTCATTGCAACAATCATATCTCTGAGCCTAATCCTTCTATATTTAAAAGCAGGGGAGGCACCGAGAGCTATGATAGCAACGGTATAGAAAAGCGGTGTTATGTGAATTACAGCAGCAGGCCCAATGCAGACTCATCTATCCTATTCATCTCTCTCCTGAGCCATTCTGCAGACAGACAATCAGTGCACACTGGGACTGTCGAATGAGGATCACCTCCAACAGCAGCAGGGTCCGCACTTTCATTAAAAAGGATTAAAAAAAAAGGTGGAGAGATTGGGGATGGGAGGGTTGAGAGCGGGGGGCAGTGAAGTGAAGGTGAACATAAGAAAGGGGGCTGGGGGGGGTGACAATGACGAAGATCTGGGCAGATATAAAAGCAAAGGGTAGTGGGTTTTAAGAAATATGAAGGACAAGGATGGAGACCAGGATGGATTCCAGAGGAAGTGAGGGGAACGACGGGAAAGCAATGACGGCGATTCGGTCTGATATGAAGAGATGAAGGCACAGGGTAATATCAATATAACACTCTGTGGCTCTGTGATGTAGAAAGCACGGAAAGAAAGGAAATAAAGAGGGTGAAATGCAGTGAAGGTGGGTATATTAATAAGCCATTGTGGGGATAATTGAGGAATTGAGGGTGGGTGGTGGGGGCTCTGAAAGCCTTTTTAAATCCAACTCTCCCCTCAATCTTTGATTCACTTTCATCACCTCCAGTGTGGCCATGTTGATTGTGTGAAATCCACAGGAGGGCCTTCAATTATTGCATCTCGTCTGTGAACTCCATCCACAGACGTACACAGAGCGCCACTGCCACACACATGAAGAGAAATATAAAAAAAATTAAAAAAACACTTGGATAGCTGGCATTCACATTTGAAAAATGCATACACTTCTACTTATCTCACATAGAAACACACACACACACACATACATAAATACATTAAGGAGATCCCTTGATTTTGCCCAACTAAATTGGGACAGGGTTCTAGGGCAGAGCAGAAGCAGAAAAGACTGAAGGAAGAACACAGTCAAGATGAAAAGTGTTGATTATTCTGTTTGTCTATTTTGTCATTAGCAAATGAGAACCTCATAAAACCCTCGGTAGTTAATGTTGTTCGTAGGATAGAAAGTAATGTACAAAAATGAAGTGGCAAACAGGCTGCAGACTTTACATATATGTGAACATGTATCCATAAAAACTTCTGGATACTTTACAAATGCAACTAAACTGTATTATGCACTTTATGAGGAGCAACTAAGATAAAGTGTATTTCTGTTCAAATAATAGTGATGTTACTTGTATCTGTTATTCTTATAGACAAAGAAATTAACAACAGAGGACTGTGATTATTAATTGATATAGTACCCTGTAAGTATTTATGCCCATTGAACATTTGACATTTTCTAAAGTTGCTTTTACTGATTTTTTTTTTTTTGAAGATGACTTCAAAAAAACATCTAAAAATTTAAGTTGGAGAAAAAAAAATCATTTTCAAATCTTCAGATTTCTTTTCTCCTCATTGTAACATGCATGTGTATCAAAATAAAATTGTGTTTATTTATCCAATGCAGAGTCCAGAGGTAAGTTAATAGAGTAGGGAAATGGAGTCCACCTGAGTGCAGTTCAACCACAATTTGTAACCTATCAAATTGAAATATGGAATAATCGCAAAAGTATTGCGACGTGATTGCCCACCCAAGCTGACAGGATGGGCAAGGCAAACATTAACTAGAGAAACAGCCAAGATGGTAAAAATTTGAAGAACTGCCGAGATCTGCTAACTCTGGTGGGAAAATCTATTGAGAGGACAGTTATTAGTTTCCAGATGCAGAAATGCAACGAGTATTGATAAGTGACAAGAAATCCATGTTACAAGAAAGCCATAAAAAATCATGCTTGCAGTTTTCCACAACAATTGTATGGTACACGGAAAATATGTGGAGCATGATGTATGGACAATTGAAACCAAAACTGCCTATACAATTTTTTTTTTTTTTTTTTTTTTGTGGTGGAAAACATGATGGCAGAGGAAATCACACCATCCACAACTTAAAGATATGTGGCATCTTGCTGCAAAAACTGAAAGACCTGTTGCTTCTCCTCTCCAAACTTTTGTCCAAGTGAACACTGAAAAATGGATCAAGCAATTATACAGACAAGCAGATCTAGAAACCGAAAGGTCCAATAACCAAAATAAAAAAAATCCTCAAAATCTGACATAATTAGAAAATTGAGTCTCTAGATGCGCAAAGCTTGTAGAAACATGTACCAAACAACGTGCAGCTGTATCTAGTGAACAATGACTTCTCTACTCAGGGGAACTGAACACATTGGCATGCAATGTTTTTCAGGTTTATATTTTCAAATAATCTTGAGAATAATTCTGCACTACATTATATTGGTGTGTCCCATAAAACTCCAAAATACATTAAAAACTATGGCTGTAATGTAAGAAAACGTGAGAAGGCTGACGGGGGGTTTTTGCACATTTTCCAAGGAACTTCACTATAATACACAACTACTCCCAGTTTTTACTAAATAAAGACCCGTTCTAGGTGTTGAGCAGTTTTAAGCCCTCTTTAAACTAACCTTTTATTTCCCCTGTTGCTCACTGAGATTGCAATGGGTATGTTGCTATTAGTGTGAGTTTCAATTTGTAGGGACGGCTGTCTGTTCATACGGCACGATGTGAATGCGCTGCTTGGTGTTTGTGTGTGCTTGCGTGAACGCTCGTGTGTAATTTCGTTGTCTTAATTAAAAGTGAAGTTTTGCCGAGTTCCAGTCCCAGAACAGCCATTGGGAATATTTCTAATTATTTCCTACCTTTCAGTCCCATTCACTCTTATATATGTGATTACTGACAGCGACCAGAGATTAACTGGCAGAGGAGTGTATTTGCACATGATTACTCTTTGTCCAAGTTGACGGAGGAGAAATTGTGCTGTGAAACAGAAGCGTGACTGATAATGTCTCTCTTGTCCTGTCCATCAAAATGTTAGAGCCGCTGCTACTTTATCCGTAGTCTTATCATAATTGCATATCCCTACAGCATAATCAAAATTTGCATTGTGATGAAAATAAGAGAAAGCGTTTGCACTTATTTGCACCTACAGCCAACCAACAGGCACAGAGGACAGTGTCATGCACGCTACGCAAGTCGCCATATATTTTTAAAATACACCTGAGGAATGCAGTGACCTAACAGACTGTTTGTTGCCTTGCTTGATTTAGTGAGCAGCATGTTAAAAAAAAACAAAAAACAAACAAACAAAAAAAACAGAGCTATTCATTAATATGTAAACTAGCGTGCTGTCATTATATGGGCTTGGGATTGAGGGACCAAGGTGGTGAGGGGGGAAAGGTGGAGGTGATGAAGTCAAGGATACCAAGTTGAGGTTTGATTAAGCCCAGCATCAGCACTTTATATGCATACAAGGACTGCCCATTACGGAGTGAATGGCTGTGTGTGTGTGTGTGTGCTGTTTGGATAGAACGGGTTGGCTTTAAGGATTTGCGTATGTGTGTGGACACATTTGCATGCATGCTTGTGCATATGCCTTCCTGAGGTCTCCAGGTCCCTGGAGTGATTAAAGAGAATAAATATGCTTGATTACAAATGTCCTACCTACACATCAACTCTACTAATGCATGCAGTTTAATTGAGCATCACAAGTAAAGTGAGGATTATGGAATCAACAGACAGGCCAATAACTCAGAGTCAATGAGGGGGATGGGAAGGGAGAAAGAGAGAGGCAGCAATAATATACTTCATTTGCAAAAAGTGACACAATCTTGATACTGGTGTCTAAATTGAATGCATAATAAAATATTGCCAGAGGAATAAGTCACATAAACACCAATACATATTGTATTCATAAACAAGATTTTAAAGAATTACTAACTCTAGATATAGATATAAACTCTAACCCTGGGGTCACCAACACGGTGCCCGTGGGCCTCCGGTCGCCCGAGGGACCTTGTCAGTCGCCCGCAAGCAAGTTCTAAAAATAGCCATTGTTATTAGGGAGCACTGCCAAAAAAATATTCAATTAAATGTTTTGTACCCACTTTAAAAAAAGAAAAGAATAATATGGATTTTTTATTATCCAACCCTCTTTACTATTAGCAAAATTGTGCAGAAAAAAACCCTCTTTTTTTCAAAACGTCTTGTAGTAGCGAGTCTATGGCGGTGGGAGCGTCAAAGCTAAATGTCACTGGTCAGTTTATGTTTATTTGGCGGCTTGGCGCTTTTTCTGTAAGCTAAAAATGAATGAGCGGAGTTTGATCCCACTCGTAGTTCTAACAGCGGTCATTTGGATCCCGGCTGAGCTTTATACCGTGTGCGATTCTGGCGGGTCACATCTGCCACCTCTACTGAGCGTCTCAGACTGCGGGTTAAACAATTTAATCTAGTCCCCAAAAGAGTAAAAATTAAGCAAACAATGTTGCATCACTTTCTCCTCCTCTGGATGTCTGACACTACCTGAACCTGGGAATCAACATCCCCGTCTTTCCGTGGATCATACGAGTAGGCTTCGCTTTCATGTCTATTATTTAGCATCGTTTGTAAAAAATAAAAAAATAAAAAGTCCACTGCTTTTGTGGTTTAGGTTTGTGCTGGTTAGGTGAAGACAGTGATAGTTTTGTGCTACTCTCCAACCTCTCTAACTTTTTTTTTTTGACGGTTGACCTGTCAGCTTTTCAGTTCGCGAAACCACAAAAAGGCTAATAAACCGGCGACCGTCAGAACCGCGCAGGGTAAAAAGCTCAGGCAGGATCTTAGGACAACGGGAGGAGCTCATTCATTTTTAGCTCACAGAAAAAGCAAAAAATTAACTAAAGTAAACTGACCAATATGATTTAGCCTTTTGCGTGCCCTTTGACCCCCACAGACTCACACTGATGTGCGCTACGTACAAGATGCTTTGACACAAAATGTTTTTTTCTCCACAATTTTGTTAATAGTAAAGAGGTTTAGATAATAATATATACAATAACTATTCTTTTCTTTTTTATTTAAAAGGAAAATCTCAAGGAACTCAAAGTGTATACAGCTGTACAGCTGCAATAATCCATACTGTGAGTCACTTGGAGGAAATGTAGAATCACACAGAAAAGCTCCAAAAGGGACTCAAACTTAAAACTCTGAACTAAGAACTTCTGATCACATAATAGCAATTAACTATATCTGCCATGGTAAATCATTACTGACAACTATAGTGAGTAATCCCTAACATTAATATGATCATACCGCATGTAATCATGTGTACATATGTATTATTGTTATTAAGAGTGAGCTAAGAAAATGTATGTCTGTATCAAACAAGTAGCCCTTCGTGTTACTCTGTACCCATGAAGTAGCTCCCAGTCTCAAAAAGGTTGGTGACCCTTGCTCTAACCCCATTTCTAAACTTCACAACTTTTGTATTAAAGTTTTAAGTTTTAATTCTGAAGTTCAAAACTGCACATACACACAGGCCAAGTGCAGGTTGACATCTTACCTATGAGAACTTAATGGGAAAACCTACAATAAATACAAAAAAAAAAATAGGAATACCCAGCACTCCAAAAAATATAGAAGAGCTTTAATAACAGCAAAACCTTCAACAAACAAAATTATCACAAAAATATTGAACTGAAGTGAAATCTTGAGAAAACTATTAGTAGGACAGACAGCATAATATTTAAAAATCAAAAATAAATCTTTCAGCTGTAATAACCCTCAATAAAACATGTGGTTCAGAAGGCAGGTAAGCTTTGGTCACTCAATAAAAAAATTGCTGTGATCACTTAATCAAATGATCAGCTTCAGATATAACGGATTAAAGCAGGAAAAGTATGGACTGTAATTATCCTTTGTGCTGTAACCAAGTTTACCTGAGCCTCATCGTTTACTATTTTTCACTTGATCTAAAATGAGAATGAACCAATTCATTACAGCAGCACTTTAACATGGACTTATGTGTTGTTGTTGTTTTTTTTCTCCTACCATAGAGCAGGGTCGGATTGGATTTCTGGATATAGCCATGTTCCTTGGTCCTCCAACATTCGACATAGAGCCTTTGTGATTGCTAAGTTAAGCCCAAAACAATTTCAAGATACTCAAAACACTGTCCCCGGGTATTAAGGTTGGAGGTTTTGGAAATGTTGTATTTAGACATTTTTTTGAACTTCTTACCTTGTACCAGTTTGGGGAGCTGGGGCTCACTGGAGGAGGAATTTACCTTGCAATCAGAAGGTTGTACCTTCCCGCCGCTTTCATCATGGCTCACATCAAAATGACCCCCAAGTTGCCTACCAATCTGTGTATTGGTGGATAAATGTGTGCACGTTTGTGAATGACAAGGAGTGAATGTGACTGCAGTGTAAAGTTCTTTGAGTGGTTAGTATGACGGGTAAGGCACTATATGAAGTCAGTAGATTTATTTTATTTTACTTTTTTTTTTTTCAAATGAAGTTTTTGACAAGACATGATCAATCTTGATAGAAAGAAAACAAGTAACCTTAGAAAACCCTAACTAATTGTCATATCCTCACTGGACACCAGTTCATTGCTGATCCTGGTGTATTGTCCACCTCACACACCACATGCAAAGGTTTATTTTAATGTACAAATTCTGTTTTTAGAATCAATATTTTGAATGTCTTTTTCTGCAATCAGCATCATTGGTTCGTAAAATGTAAAATTCTATTCCAGTGTAACTTAACATCCATATTAAGATTTATAACCAATATACATTATATATACATGGAAAATCAGTGAGGCCATTTTTCTTTTTCTCCCTCACCTCTAAATCGCACTTTCGCACACCCAAACATACTCACACAGGGCCTTGGCCCTTAGCTTGGTTTGGGTCTAATTGGCTTATTGTCTTGAGAAGCCAGTGACAGTATAGTGGGTAGGAGGCAGACTTTCATCGGAGGTTATTGAGAGAGATGGCTAATTTCCCCATGTTTCCCTGACCGAGCCTCAGTACGACACACACACAGCAAGCCCTCTCTGGAGGGATCATTAAGAGTCTGGTATTCTCTCTCTTTCTTGCTGCTACGCTCTCCTATGCACACACATACAGGCACAGGCACACACACACACACACACACACACACACACACACACACACACACAGTCTTTGCTGGTCAACATCCAAACACTCAGAGCTAACCTTTAGCCAAACTGAGACAAGGTTGATAGACCCCATGCAAAACATGACTATTTTTAAGACATATATTGTTCAGTTCAGCAACCCAACATGATTCACAAATACTTCCAAATACAAAGATAACTTACTTACGCAGTCATGCCCATATCACATTCAACCAATATGTCCAAGATGTACACAAGATGCTACAAATCATACTAAAAATAACCTAAATGCAAATGTTTGCAGCAAATGCCACAGTTTGCTTCCTACAAATCTGAACACCAAATACTGAGCATAGAATATGAACAAGAGATAACTTTGTTTGGCTTTAATTTTTCTTTGTAAATATCTCATGTTGCACCTGCAACTTATAGACACATGTGGCCTCTATATGTATGCTTTTTCTTTTTGATTCGCCTTTTCAAAGTTAGTTGATGCGGCTTATATTCAGGAGTGCAGAATAGTCTGGAAATTATTATAGAAAATTAATTCTGAAATGGGCTGTATTTCTAATCCAAACTAATTACTGTCATCAAACAGAGACTAAGAAAACATTTGTCAGGACAACTCGCATGTTTTTTTGTTCCCATCAGTAAGTTCTGAGGATAAAACTAACTCTGCATTTGACAGTTTTTCATGAGAAAATTACAATTAAGCTTGAAATTTTTCATATTCCTTGCTGACATAGATTTAAGATGTTATTTAAATGTTTACGGTATATTTGATACAAAATAAGAAAAAAATACCAATGCAAATGGACTACTAACTGTCAAAACATAATAAAGTTTAACAGTTCATTCAAAAAGGACACATCAATGATTATCTATAGCCAACTAAATTATCCTTTGAAAATCATTTATGGGAACTGCACTCTTCTTAGAATTGCTTCACGGCTTTTTGCATCTTTCCACTAGTATTTCTACTAGTGAAGAGATCCAAGTGTCCAGAGTTAAAAGGCCTCTTTGCCATCTCCCTGATTTTTAGCTTGCTCCACGTATTCTTTTGGGAGCTAAGCTGTGAGCCTGGCTGGGCTGATCCAAAGAATTAATATTACTTCTGGTGAGAACAGCACTGCTTTGACATAACAATAAAAATATTACTTCCTACATAAATCTCCCACGGATATAAATAATTAGTAGTAAAATGTTGTAGCTGAATAAGAATAATATATATTGTATATATATGTAAAAAGGTCATGATCTCAAAGTTTTGGTTGAAAGCTTAAGAATAAAGAGATAGTCCGTCTTCATTTTTTTCATCTATTTTGTGTACAGAACCAGTACCAACATTACAACAAGTCCTCAACATGATGCTACTACCACTATGCTTGGCAGAAGGTACAAATGGTGTAAAGTTGGGTGTCCCAAAATGATATTGATCCCAAAAATTGTTATGGAATGTTACAATAGTGGAATAGTTTTCCAAAGCCCAATTGAAACTTTGTCAAGGCTTCCTTAACAAGAGTCTGTGGCAGTACAATATGCTGAAGCTATGTGAGGACTATCTTAGAAGCAACGGAAAGAATGTGATAACAGAGAGAGACATTCAACCAAATAATAGCAGGTTTGTATGTGAAGCGAATGCATCATTTCGATGAAAGGCCTCTGGTCCATTCACATGTTGCAAAGACTTGGCGCCGTACTCCTGGGGATTCAAAGCTTGGACTTTGCCCCTGGAGGCAGTGAATGTTTCTTCTTCATAAGTTCTCATTCTCCTTGGTCAACAAAAATAAAATATTTCAGGTGATTACTAATTAATAAAAGCCTCTATTATTTATAAGTGTAGGTAAGATGAGTTGCTGCATACTCATGCTTTTTTTTTTTTCCACATCTCAGCCACACAAGAGCTAGGATGATGTGGTGAAGACCATGCCTGAGGCAGTCCTACTGTACGTGTCTCCCGAGTGCAGGGCAAGAAGAGCTCAGGGGTAGATGTTGAGTGCTGGAAAAAAAAAAAAAAAAAGCAGTCCACCACTTGTCTCGGTCCAGCATCAATACTGATAGTGCATTGTATATTTGTCAGTTCTTCTGTGTCTATCTTAGTACCTATGTGTTTAGACATGTATTGATTCCCTCAATACTTCCAAAAGTAAATAAGGAATAAATATATATGGCCAATGTAATTTAATATATCCTTCCCCAGCAGCCACAGTGATCACACAGACCAACAATGAAATATTGAATCACAGTATTTCCACCACAATGGTACAGTTCACACAGTCCTGATGCTAAACACAGAGAATTGATCTTAACAGTATTTTTTTTTTCCTTTCCTGAAATGCAGCCACATACTGTCACATTCCACAGAATTACCGAAAACCTCTTAACGACAGAAATTCTAATAGCCCTCGATATGAGGAGAAGACTGGTATTTTTAGGCATTTGATCCATCCCTAGGTTCATGGATTTAAAAGCTTTTGTGTTATGGCTGTGAAATGATACATTTGCAGGCCTGCTTAAAACTCAATTTAACTGTAGCTGCAGCATTGCCATAATGGCAACCCTCTATTTCCAGAGCTCTCCCAATCAATAACAAATTGCTGAAAGCACAAATGATTCCATTTTCTGCTAGGGGGAAACGAGAATGATGAGAAAATAGGTGAAATTGATATGTGAGGGAATATTATCAATGCTCTAAATGTCAGCAGGATAAGGTACTATGACCTTTTGGGGATGTGGATGAAAAACCACAAAATAAACCCCAAAATGCAGAACAGCATTCATTATATTCCAACACAGAAAGCCCATTATTTCCTTCATGTCTTTTTTTTTTTCTTTTTTGATCCGCAATGACTGATAATGAAGTCTGACAGATAAAGAAATACAATCAAGAGCTTCCAGAAGCCTTTCTAACATGATCTTGTTCATCGATGTCCATCAAACTCTTGGTATCAGATTTGCTTTGGACTAAATGTCCAGATTGCAACTCAATAAGGAATTGTTTAGCTCTGTGGCTAAAGCAGTTTTCGTCTTTAGCTGAACATTTTAGAGTTTCAGGAAGGAGGAAATCAATTTACAGATGAAAAGGTAGGTGAAGACAAGGGGGTGTCTGTGTGACAACTATTTTTGTCTAGTTACAGATTGCCTGCTGCTGTACCAAGAGACATCTACGACATCTCACAATTGTTCAAAAGTGGTTCAGCACAGTTCATATTGAATACTTTGCATCTGTACAGTGACTGTAAGAAAAACATTCTACGTCGAGCAACTTGCAATCCAAAATCTTGAGTCCCTTATAAAATAAAATAAAAAAATAAAATTTAAAAAATAGATCAATTACTCAAATGACAGAGCCATGTGTCATTGCAGCGAGAAGTTAAGAGTGGAAACAAATCCAGATTGTTAGACAATCATCTGGGACGGTCTTCAAAACATACTGCATGAATACATAGCAATCGTTTCTCAATAGCCGAAGGTCCAGACCGTCTGTATAAAGCAAAGTGTAGAAAAAAGTTTTTTTTTTTTTTGTTTTGTTTACCAGGCTAGTTTTTCTTGTCTTAGTAGAAACACTCTGATTTCTGACCTTGGGTACATGCCATTATTGAGCTACAAAAGTATTTTATTCCACAGTCAATCCTCTCAAATATGTTTTCAACTTTGATTCCTTAATGAAAAACTGCTTATGAAGATGCATGCGTGTTATTTGCTTGTTTAACCTTCTGACCTAAATGCACCCTTGCGATAAGAACATTCTGGATTCACGAGTATTTTCTACAGGTTTGAAAATCTGTATCTGAAAGACAAGCTAAAGGTTTAAGACGAAAAAAAATTCAAATAAAAAAAAAAAAGAGTAGAACCTATTTTTCCTAATGACTTTCTAAGTAGTTGTATCAAACCCTCTTTCATGGTCCATGCCAGCTGACATCCTATTATGATGATTTATCTGAGCTCTCAGTGCTGAGAAGTGTGAGGAGAGCCAGAAACAATGATAGGCTGACAATGAGTGCGATTTGGAACCAGTGCCATCAATGTACAAGCCCAATCACAAGTACAAGTCTTAAGCACTTGTTTAACATTTGGTTGTGTTTTTGAGCACTGCATTTTCATTTAAATTTAAAGACGCCATTAAGCTTAATTTTGTTTTTGCTTCAGATCAGCTGTGGTAGACAGGAGTTGCAGCAACTAGTCGATTCTTTGCTCAGCAGTGACGATTTACACATTGCATCGACTAACTCATATGACAAATCCCCCCCCCCACCCCCATCCTCTCAAGAAGACGAAAGATGAGTAACTGGGTGAGTTTGCCAAATAGTTTGATAGTATAAAAATATAAAGTAATTTACCAAAGGGACAGTGCAAACTCTGGCACTCTCAGGGAATAATGCTGCAACAATAATGTGTGTCATGTTACATATCAGGCTGCTTATGAGTTGGTTTAACTACCCAAACTCATAAGCATTGGCCCCCCATGTTCAAGCTTCTAACCTGGCAGTTTCACGCTTCTATAAAAACACAGACTACATCTGGAAAGATGGTCCAAGCTGTATTCTTAGGGTCTGACAGTGATTAGCCCTGCTGCTGTTCGCATGTCGGTTCAAAGTCAGAAAGCCGCTGCCCGGAGTCACCGGAGCAGCCTGCTGCACACCGAGGGAGAGACGCCTGGAGCAGCTGGTTGGTGTGCTGGATTTAACTGAATTCAACTTTGTGCAACTTTTCTGACCACAGTGACAGAAGATCAGTTGTGTCCCACTGCCTTCTATTCGGCATAATAGACTCCTGTCTTTTCCTCTGCAGTTCTATGACGTCATGACTAGTTTAAGTCAACTCAAGTTTTAACATGTTGACCTCGACTTTAAAAAGATACTAAGTCATGCAACCTCTAGTAGAGTCCAGAACCCAGTATATATTCAGAAAATATAACTATAAAGCCTTGGTACCCTTGCTATAAGGGTACCAATTCATGTGTGCGTTTAGCTAAGTGTATATGAGTTTGTATTTTTGACTTCATCTCTTTTTATTGGGATTTACAAAGATTGTGAAAATAAAGCAGAAGGTTTGTTGTTCAGCTATTGAGTGCTGCTATTTATGAACATGAGGACAAGTGCATATAGGAAGATGGACTTCAACTGAATAGTGGGCATGTTTATTTGGAGCAGACTTGTAGAAAGGTACAAAGGATGGGAGATGAACACTGAAGAGAGCTCATAAGCATGACACAAAAAAACAGTAAATTTAATTCAATCTATTGAGACAAATTGTGATTTTATCTCAGTTTTCTAAGAACTAGTTTCTTAGACCGAGAAGTCGTCCACCATTTCATGAGCATTAGTTCCAGATCTGAAGTCAAAGCTGAAAAACAACATAGCTGAAGAGTAGGTTAAAAATAACGCTATGAAGGATCCTTCATAAGTTACATTCGCCTGATTGTATTTGACTTTAGTGATATTTTTGTCAGTCTCATCCTCCGCGACTCAAAATGAGTCAGTATGGTTTTGTCTTTACACAACCGTTTGCCTGCAAAGAACAAGACTGTGGTGCACTAATTTCCCATAAACAGCAGAGCAGAGTGTGTTGTCCTCATTGTACCGAATGTTCAGTGAAATCAATAATGACAGGGCACATATAACTCAAGCAAGGCCCTCTGAAACCTCGTTAGTCTAAATACCTCCAGGAGATATGTGCTAATAAATGAAAATAAAATTAACAGAGGGCTCTCTGGCTCCATCGGATTGTGCTCCGACCATTGCAAGGACATACCCTGCAGTGTTTTAAAGCCATTCTAGTTAATTATATCTGATAATGTGCAGGCCAGAGCAAAATTAGAAGCATGCTAAACTTAAAAAGCTTCACCTAATTGTGTGTTTGTCTTCTGTTTTCTGCTTTGGGTCAAATAAGAACAACAATAATAATCATGCAACCTTTGAACCTCTTCATGAGTTCCTCAAGGCGAGTAATTGGGGTGCAGCTGGGGTGTTGGGAGGTGTGCATATATTGCATGAATGTCTCCTCATGAGTGAGGGAAATTTCATGGATTAGACTGGAAAAAAAAATGTTACACCACACAGTTTTCTCATGGTCAAGATCATTTAATAAATAATGCTATGGTGCAGCCACGGGCATAATGAAAACCAAGAGAAAAATAAAACTGAAGAAAAACATTGAAAGAAACTTAGCGATAAATGAAATAATATAGTCAATATGTTCATAATATGCTCAATATGACATTAATAATATCGTTGTGGTGGCACCTAATCTCAGGATTTGACTGTTTATCAATGTAAGTGCACTCTGCAAACATCATGCCAGTGGACCTCTGCTGAATGTGACATTTCTAAAATATTCTTCAAATGAAAAGTGGATAAACATTCACTATCAAATTATTATCTGTAGAGAAACTATGTCATAATGCCACACACTACGCAGTATACAAACTTATTGAAGAAACCGGGCTGTAACAAAGAAGAAGCGTGTCGGGTTATAACTTGGTTTGGTTTTCGCTCACTTCCCCAAACTTTAATTACCTTTTATTGTTTTCCCCCCAAACAGAATCATTTTCATCACAATATAACCATTTGTAATGTATTATAATGAAATCCGACATAATTCCCAACCACACCACAGGTGGGTTAAGCACCCCTGGCAACTAAAAGCAATCTGAATCAGCCAAATTAAAGTTTCTCCAAATAGCCATTTTCATTAGTCTTTGTGTTTGTGTGGTGTTGTTGATATTTGTGACCATTTATTACATGCACATATAGTGTGTGTAAAAAAAAAAAAATAAAATAAAAAATACAGGCTATAGTTCTGTTCTGGTGTGTATGTCTATGATGGTGTGTGTATTTTGTTAGTGCGCTTTGTGCGACTGCCCCAGGTGGAAATAATTGACCAGTCGTTTTGGTGTCTTGCTGAGAGTTCAGATATTGTAAATGTGCTGCTCAAATGTCTAGACTAAAGTGGAATTTTCAAGGAAAATTAACTTCCCTCTCAGTAACTAAACCACTGCATACATATAGTCTGACCGTCTAATCAAGGACATTCAATGTTTCTTCCACTTCACCAGGGATACCTTCCTGTTTCCTTTCATATAATTTTTTCTTGATATGATCGTCCATCCCTCTATGGTTCTTGATGTGTGATTTACTGCAATTGTCTACCACTGTCCTTATCTACATGAGTATTTACCTTTACTTTTACATGGCCTACTTCGTTCAATAAGAAGCTGTGTGGAAATCATGACTGTTTAACACTGACCAGTATGGCCTCCGAGGGATACAAATAGGTCTAGAGAGACTACTGCCTGTGTGTACAGGTGTATGTGCATGCTGAAATGTGCACTTATGTCGGGCCTGGCAAGTGTGTGTTGACCACTGAGGTATACTATGGGCCATTTGCACTGGCCCAGTGCGCCTATGAAATTGCCTCTGGGTGTGGGGGTGCTCACAATGTTCTGGACCATTAGCTCAAATAAGTCACAGCCAAAACTCTTAGTATCTGTCTCAGAGGCCAAATGACAAACTGTGCATCCTCCTAAATCCTGACTGCTACCAAATTGGCAGCAACAGAGAGAAAAAAAAAAAAAACCCACAAAGAGATATTTTTTCTAGGATAACACTTCTGTAGAATATAATTCTGTAATTATTTTATATTGACCTTAAAAATATACCATACACCTATGATTTGTAATAATTTCCCTCACTCTAATCCAATATATAAAATAAGCTGCACCAGTTCTTTAAAGATGGACAAACGCATTTAATTTGGTTTTAGCTGAAAACACATACAATATTTGGTCACTACCTCTTTTGTTAATATTCTAAATGAAACATTATAAATAATATGGTAATGTAGGTTCAGCTAATCTATTCTAGGAATTAAAGTAATTATACATACCTACAGTAGCTTGCAAATCTATTTTCATGTTACAGCACCAAAGCTGACACAGGTTTTTTGGGATTGTTTGTCCAAAGCAAAGTTGTATATAATTGTGAAGTTGGAAAAAAAAAAAAAAAAAAAAAAAAAACACTGCATTGTTTTCAAAGTTATCTGCAGAAAAAAGTTTAAGTGCTGAACATAAATCTATTAAGAACCCCTTGGTCAATAGTTTGAAGCCCAACTTTTTCTGCAGTTACAGCAAAAAGACGGTGTAATTGCAAAGTTATATTCTTTAGCAACTTTGCACATATAAAGTTTATTTTTTTCAACATGGCTCAATCTCACATAGGTTTGATTGTCACATGTTCTCTATTATCCTATAAAGAACAACGAACCTTTAACTAGATCGTTGTAATAAACTCTTTTGTTTGATCAAAACATTTTTCGTTGTAAATGTGGCTGTATGCTTTGGGTCACTGTTTTCCTAGAAGGTGACCTACTCAAGGCTCTGGCTGCTTCTAACAGTTGTAACGTGGTATTTAGCTTCATTCGTATCCCCATCAACTCATACAGCTTCCCTGTCCCTGAAGAAAAAAAGAAAAAAAAAACTCCTGCAAAATGCTGCTTCCACTGTGTTTCAACATGGAGGTTGAAACACTGTGCACCATGGAGTTTTTTTTTTATTTTTTTTATTGTGCTAGATTTATTTAGACGTATCGGAATAAAGGGGAATGATTACAAATGTATGCCATACTATTTAAGCTTTTTAAATCTTAATTTTCCTTCAAGTTCACAATTACTGATCAATGTTTAAATTTCTGGTTGTGATGTATAAACCATTACTAGATAGATGTATAATCCTGAACCTAACCCATAACTCAAATGTTATGGGGTCTGTGCTTGGTCTCCTGTACGGAGCAGTCAGTACCCGCAATGTATGTGTTAAGAAGATGGCCACACACACACACACACACACACACACACACACACACACACACACACATTACATTATTTTAACTTCACAATAATTTTTCATTGACTTGAGTTTATTTCTAAAGGCAAACCCTGACCCTTACCTAAACCTAACCATTGCATGCCTTACTCTCAATACAATTCACACCTTAGAGTCCAAAACCTAACTCCCAACCCAAAACAGCAATTCTTCTTATGGAGCCTGAGCTTTGGGCCCCATATGGAGCAGTAGGTCCTCAAAACATTATAGTTGTTGGAAAAATTGACCTTACAAGGTGAGAAATGCTAACACACACACACACACACACACACACACACACACACACACACACCAGCACGCACGCGCACACAAGTGAAACAACTATTTGGAGCCACAGCTCTCTCTCATTTTTTAGTCTGCTTTCTCCCTTTCTTCTGTTGTTCTTTAATTCATTTTTCATCTGCTCATCACAGATGTGTGTCTGGGGCAGCGGGCACGCCATGTACTGCCCTCTGTAAGGGTATTGTATTACTCTCATGTGCACAGACAGCACACATAACCAAACTCTCTGATGTATCATAAAATACACTGGAGTGCACACACTCGCACAAACCATCCTCTGGAGTAAATGAAGTCTTAGAATTCTTGAAGACACCCCCAGTCAGAGACGTACTGTGTTTTATTCATCCCCTCATCCCCCCTGTTCTTCGCCAGCTCCTCACCTCCTGGTGTCAATTTTGCATGCGAGTACTCTTCCTTACTGCGACCCCTCACCTGACTCTCCTTGCCGATCAGAGTTGAATATGAATCCCCTCTTGGGGACACAGAAGCACACAGCTCACAGAACAACAGCATGCGAGAAACTGGATGCAGTACACCTGGAGCAAGTTTCAGCCAGTTTCATCATATCAGACCATAATATTGCTTGATGTGTGTGGGTCCAGGATGTTTGGTTATGGGTAGTATCTGAGTGTATGTTTTGATGTGTACAACAGAGCATCAATGCCTCAACAGCGATATCGAGGAGTTATTTTAACAATCCAATATGTCAAATGCGTCAGAAAAAAAAAGAAATTGTAAAAGGAAAAACTGATTTTCAACGAAAGCAAATGCGCTTGACTTTTTTCAACATAATTGTATATGTTCTAAACCCAACCCTTAGTAGCAGTTTTAAAATATTGGATATTGGAATAATTATAGCAAATCATGTACAACTTCTTAGGATGAACGGTCATTCTTCAGATCTAGTGTTTTCCTGCAGCAACTTTTTTTTGGAAAAAACAAACAGTTTTTTGAGTAATAATTTTACTACAACCTTAACACATGTACCCCAAACTTGAAAAACTCTACCGGACTGTAAAACAAAAAAAAAAAAAAGAAAAAAGAAAAAAATATGTGCCTTGGTAGCAAGAGAGCGCAAGTTACTTTACAAACTATAAAAGTGCTATGTTCACATTTGCAAAAACAGTTGAAAACAGTTTTGAAAACTATTAACAAAAGAAACAGAAAGCTGAACACTGCATAATTAAGCATTACGAACAAGGCTGTGTTGGTTTGGGGCTTTTCAGTGACATTTGGCTTCAGCTGTGATGTGCTGTAGTCAATATGCTTAATGTTTTAGAGTGATTACGGCAAGAAGAAAAATATTTATGTAATTTCAAAGTGTTCATATTTAATTGTATTTTTTCTCAAGTTTTATAACTTGAGCAAAAAAAGCTAAAAAAAAACGTACAAGTCAACTCAATGTATTAAAGGATCAACAAAGGGTGAAATAAGTTGATATTAAAGTATATGTAAAAATGAAATTTTTTTTTTTGTTGTTGTTGTTTTTTTTTTACCCAGTTAAATTGTTATATGCACAATCTGAAATGCGGCCGGTTGAAGGTACTTATTACTTCATAAACCCATGCCATAGAATTAAGAAACAACGTTTTTGAATCAATAACACAACATCTTGGCAATGGGAACAATTAAAAAACAGCTACAAACATATCAAAAAACTTAAATCTATAGAGTGATTGATCGTCAATCTTCAAACAAGATATTTTACAGACCAGTAAGTAAATTCCAGTGAAGCAAAACTGTTGTAACATCTTATGTTTTACATCTTATCCTCCATATGTGTACGTTGTGTTATTGATGCACCTGCAAACATCTGCCAATCAAGTTCATCAGCTAGTGTTCAGAGTAGTATTTAAAAATAACACTAATTTAAAAGGACATTCCTCAGATGTAGATTGTTTGTAGTAAAATGCCTTATTGTGACAAAGTTATGTCGACGGAATGAATGAGCCGTCACCAGTGACGTTTAAATTCATTTAGCATGATCCAGCCTAACTGCGAACTCAAGGGCTGAAGTACTGATATAGGAGGCAATCACATTAAGCCACAGTTTGAACAGTTAAGACCTCTAACCAGAAAACCAGCTTTGAGTTGGAAAATGTGTGTAAAATAGTCAGTCGAAACCCCAGCCTTAACACCTCATTTGTCTTCGTCTGTCTACCAGTGGAACAATGGCTTTTGTTTAACCTTGTTTGATTTCCCTCTTAGCGCTGATCCCCTGACGAAGAGGGCCATTATTGGGCCTCTCAGAGAGGCATGTTTCACTAACGAGCAATCACTAATGAAGGCTTTGATGTAGGATTAATTACACTCCAAATTGAATGTCTAATTGCTTTTATTCCCTGCCGATGAAATATGCTCTGACTGCCACTTCAATGCCATCTGTTGTAATTAGAAAAGGAGAGCGAGAGGGGAGAGAGGAGGAGGAGCGATGGATTGGGAGGTGCAATAGATAAGACCCATTTCAGTCAGCAGACTATTCATTGTTGTGTTTACATGTTATGTCTTTTGCATCTATTTCCCCCCGCCCCCCTTTCTGGTTACCTCCCCTCCTTGTCCTTACTTCCTGTAGCTCCTTCTCCATCCTGCGGAGCATTTGCTTCCACCTCTCTGACAAATTATGTGAGGTTATCCGTTCCCTCATGCTAATTGCATCTTCTGATGAGCTTGGGCAAACACATTAGCTAATTGCATTTGTGCTTCTCAAATACTGACTGATTGATAAAGTGCATGCCATGCTGCACCGCTGCATTGTTTGATGGTTATTAATCTTTCCGGTGTTGCATATAAGGATTCAGACACATAAAGGGAAAAGGCGAACCTGACCATATGATTGATGGAGTGTTTCAACAGATTGTTTGTGATCTTATTAAAAACCATTGATTTCTTTTGGATGGTTTTAATTCAGAAACATTTGATTATGGCCATCAATTTGATTTGTGATTCTTCCATCTAGATATTATGCTAGGTTTAAATTTGGCAAGCACTGCTTGCTCTCTGAGTAGTGCTCACAGGATTTCTTAGATCTGGGCTTATTGTTAAGGAATCCATAAAAAAATATGTTCAGAGATACATATGGTCCAACTAAGCTACTGGACAAAAGAAATGGAAAAAGAGATCCATATCACATATTTAAAATTTATATTTGAAATATACTTGAATTGTAAAATATAATGTTTTTGTTCTTTTTCCAGTGCAGAAATATGCACTATCACATAAAATGCCAATAACAAACATTGATAAATATGGTTGTGGCTTTCCAAAATGTAAAAAAAAAAAAATGTTCAAAAGAAATAGGAATTGGAGTTGTGCAATAACTGACAGGGAACCAGATGACTAGTTCATATTTTCCAATCTCTAATTTGCATATTAGACACAAAAGTGTAAACATCTTGAAAGTATAAATAACTTTTATAGCAGTGCTGTAGACGGCCTAAAGGTGGGACACATGCTTATTATGCTGCATAATGTCATTAGGTCCTTGTGTCTGGATTAGCATCTCAGTGAAAGGACGCATGGCAGGTGTGCTTTGTAGCAGCACACTGTCTCTGTCTGATAAGACAATGACACAATATGACGAGAAACAACGCCAGTTGTCAGCAATTGTCCGCGCAGAAAAGATGTCACAGTTGTCAATACAGCCGTGCTTTGTGTGCGCGCTTGCGAGTGTGTTTCTGTATATGTGTGTTAGCAGGACTCCCCCAGGAGCAAATGGCTTTAAGCAACACAAGCGCCTGATCAATACATCAATATTCAGCTTAGGAGGTCTGACGACAAAAACATTTTATGCTCACACTCGCAACAACACCCAACCATTTACACATTCGGGCACACACACGCAAACACACGCGCGCTTCAGGCTCCGCTGTATGTGACCCCTAGCTAATCAATTTTTCGCCACATGATAGGGACGCCACGCGCCGCCATCATTACTGCTGCATCATTAGGCAATGACACACTCACTCAAACACCAACGCAGACACACGCACACACTCTATTGTTGCTGTTCTGAAAGATTAGGGTGTACAAAGACAAAGATAGATGTGATTATCATCATGTCCATTCATTGTTTGGAGACAAATATATGCAAACGCAGACACACAGGCGTACAACTGAACGTGCGCACACTCTCCGTTGCGTCCCCTGCAGCTCCAGCATATTGGATGGATGTCAGCTTATGGCAGCGTATGTATTGTGCTTATTGTTATTTTAATGGCTGACTGAAACAACAGTATGGACACCAGGAGTGAAGTTGCCTATGTTTTCAGATAATCCAACTGTCCACGGTCTACACAGAGTGATTGGTCACACTCAGAGGCCTGCTAAGTCAGATAATTTGCACAGTGTTGTAAAATCTGTGTGGGTTTTGCTGCCAAAAACAGAGCTGTGTGAGTGTTAAAGTGTGTTCTGGTTTCCTCAGATGTTGTTCCTGTGCTGAAGGTATATGTCCCCTGTTATTGATGCTATTTTTTTTTTTTTATTTCTTTATGACTTTGTCACAAATGGTTTAGGCAAATGAGAGCTTTTCCTGAGCGTGGTTCTGCTGAAAATCACTTGGTATTAAAAGATTTAACTTGCCTATTGTCATCTGGTGCCTCGTGAAAGTGTGATTTCAAAGTAATCACTTCATTTCTCTCCTTTAAAACCTTCACCTGGCACAGATGTTAAAGATTCCACTTCACCCTAAAGCCTGTTTGCGCTGAGTGTGAAATTTCTGTGTGCACATACATAAGTTTCGTTCAGGATTTAGCTTCTAGCATTATTCTAAAAACAAGGCTAATAGGAGAAATTACCATACATGAGCAAGAAATGTTTCTCAACACTTCTGTGTTAGCCCTCTGAGGCCCTGACCAGCTGCACAAAGAAGAGCTACTTTTTTCTAATGTCTTTATTGACACTAAGAAAAAAAACTATCTACTCCTTTGGACCTCCTAAAGAACTTAGGTGGGAATAAGGGATTTAGGTGTTTCCAATCAAATACACTTGAATGACAAGTGCAAATACCTTTTTAAAAGCAGGAGTTCGGGCAGTTTGCTATTCTGGAGGCGATAGACAAATGCCAAATAGGAAAAGACATCAGCAACGGCCCTTAGGGAAGCAATCAATGCTTCGATTCGAGAGTTTTCCTAAGTATTTAGAAGCTCCCAATCTTTTAAAATATGACCATTCCAGCAAATCCAGGCCGAGGTTGGATTGTTCAAAGTTCAGAGGCATTTAAAAACATTAGCGCTTATAGCGGTACAGTTAGGAAAAGAACATGTATGGCGAATTACAAATGATTGGCAGAAGCAAAACACATCTTTTAACAGAATAAATTAGATCAACTTAGGTTTGCAATACTGGATCTGAATATAAAGAAGATAAATAAAAATACATTCACACAGAAGTAAATTTAAATTTGTTTGCGAGGTATCTGAGACCAGAACATAGGTGCAAAGCCTTGCAAAAACAATCACATGGCACAACTGCTCAAGCAACTCTTCCCAGGTGAAGTGCTTGAGAGGTGAGGATTTGCACTTTAAAAAAGATAATAATAAAAAATGTGTTGTCTTTATTTCCATGGTTTAATCTGAAAGCTGCCAGAGTATATATACATATAAATTCTGAAGTGAAATGTGAGTCCATCTATCCAACAGCTGAAATGTGGCCCAATATAAGTCATGACACAATAAATGTTCAAAAGAATGGCTGTAAAAAAATAATTGTGTATAAATTAATGCCTGGAAATCTCAATGAAATAAAGTTTTTGCTGTGGTTCCACAAACTAATGAATCACGTGGCATAGTTCTTTACCCCCCGTCTGTCCCTAGAGATAAGTGGGATTTCCCACACAAATTGTTGGCGACTGATCAACTTATCTAATCTACTTTAATTCTAATTCCTTTTTTGTTTTTAAGAGGAGGATGCAAAACTTCTTGAAGTCATCTCTATTGCTCTGCCCCTTCTCTCTCGCTCCCTTTTTTTCCCCCTGGTACTCACACAAACATGCACATGCCTGCTCATCTCACACTAAGTACACTCTGCTCACAACCCCATTCAGTGAAGTAAACATAATTTAATTGCATATCTGGCTAACATGATTCAATTACACAGAGGCATTTAAACCAATCACTCCCATGGTCGTCATTCATATCAGTGACATCATTCTGACCATTTGTGGCACCACTTAGACAATAATGAGCCAAATGAAAACGGATGTGGGACTAGAAGATCGCAACAGCCTGCAGAGGGTTAACGAGTTAAAAGGGAATTCTCTTGTTATTGTTTGAATTAATTGATTACTGAATCTCCAACAATAAAACAGATAAACAGATGGTGTTTTCTGAAGTATTTCAACAAATGCAAATCTGTGTCTGCACACTTATATAGATAGTGATAATAGTAAAGAACTTCAGGTTACAAAAGTCATATTACTTTAGGACTACAACATGTTTACAATTTCTTGTATTATTACAATTTGTTAATTGTGAAAAACGCTAGCAGTTAGGTTTTTTTTTTCCCCCACAAAACTGTATTGTACCTGTCTTTTTACCCAAAAACTTATCTTATTCTTCTTTTCTCTCTTGTTATCCACATTTGCAACATTGTCTTAGCTCACTGTTGTAGGGATTAAAAAGAATAAATGTTATATCTGAGGGCAAGTTGCAATGTCAAAAATTTGAAAATGAGGAAGAATAAGTAAAAGATAAAAGTGGAGGAACACAAAAAAAGAGGGAAAACAATGCAGGTCTGAAAGTAGTGAGTAAAACAGGCTTTTCTAATATTTGCCATCAAAACAACGCTTTGTTGAATGCAGTGAACAATAATGCATGAAGATCTGTTGAAGATTACAAATAAACTCTATATACTGAAAGTCAAATTTTACCATTAGTCGACATCCTACAACTTATGTCATTCCACAAATACAACCAAAAACAGAAAAATATATATCCAAGTTTAATGTCAGAACAAGAAAAACTTGCAAAATCTTTTTTGAAGATTCTTCTACAAATAAAAGGGTAAAGAGCAGATGAGGGCAACTTGCGTGGACATAAATGAGCGAATCAACAGTTTTCACAGCAGGTCCGGCAGTGAATGGAGTTCATTTGGATCAAAAGTCTGATGTATTAATGCTACTGGATGACCCAGATAGAAAAGAAAAAAATAAATAAAAATTGTGACTTAAACTTGCAACCCCCAATATTTATTTTCTTCTTCAAGTTATTAGGAACATGAAGCTGCCATCCAAGATGGCTGCAGTTATGCATCACACTTATTCATGGTTATTCATACTTTTTGAATTTACTTTGCGTCCCATTTTTTGTTCACAAAATTAAAAAAAATATATCTTGGAAAAACTTGAAAAAATTGCATCTGACTATCTGAGGCGTATGTGTGCATGGTTTGTCAATAACAAACAGCAGCCAATTTGATTCTTTATTTCACGGTCAAATCAAACACAATTGTTGTTTGCTGTTTTCAGTTTGTATTTTACTGCTTCGGCGTGTGACAAAAGTGCACAAAGCTGCAGCCAGTGCATCAAATGTGCAGCAATAAAAAAAAAAAAAAAGCCTTACGAATACAGCAGCTCCGTAAAATGCAACAAATCAACAGAAACAGGATGCTAAATCCATTCTGGCTTTTCACATATATCAATCATCATATTCACAATGTCAAACATTTCATCAATCTTCCAGAACTTTCACGAGATTATCACAGAGAAAGTGGCCAGTGGAAAATATGGATTGTGATGTCCATAATGTTCCCCCTTTATGTGTATTAATCAACTGTATTGACTCCACTTTCCCCTCTGCACAGGACTCAGATTGTTTGTTTACCATCAGGGCAGAGTGTCTGGCTTTCTCAATAGCCCACCTCCATCTGCATTTAAACAATGAAACTATTAGCTAGGTAACAAGAGTGGGGACAGCAGCTCAATACTGCTATGAGAGGTCTTCAATAATCAGCTGGGTTGGAGGCAGGCAGGACACAGGCAAATACAAGCATGTCGTATTGACAGGCGCTGGTTGCTTTCAATCAGGTTATATGTACTGACAAGGAAATCAGCCAGACTGCGTGGAACTTGAATGATCATTGATGAAGACATCAGTTGGGGAAATATACTCGAAAAAGTCGGTATTTCTTAAGGCTGGGAAGAAATCTAAGGCCAATTTCCTCTCCCCCCCTCCCCATTTATATTTAATGTTAAATACTTTGTATTGTTTAATCTAATGTGAAAATGTAACAGTTTAAATGCCAGATTTTTCAGTGACGGATCCAAAGAAAAAAAGTTTGGTAACACTTTATTTGAAGGGATGTACATAAGACTGACATGACACTGTCATAAACATGACATAACACCTGTCATGAACATCAAGAAGTCTTTATGAATGTTTATGACAGTTGTCATGAAGTGTCATTCAGTAAATAATGACACTTTTATTGCAAAGTTGCTCTAAAAGTTGCATTGAAAGTCCATTAGAAATGCCAACTTTGCATTAAATTATCATAATTTACAAAATCATGCAAAGTTGGCATTTTTAATGGACTTTTAATGCAACTTTTAGAGCAACTTTGCATTAAAAGTGTCATTATTTACAGAATGACACTCCATGACAATTGTCACAAACATTCATAAAGACTTCTTGATGTTCATGACAGGTGTCATGTCATGTTTATGACAGTGTCATGTCAGTCTTATGCACACCTTTCAAATAAAGTCTTCCCAAAAGTTTTTCTTAATGTGATCATGACACCATCCATCCATCCATTTATCCTTGGAGGATTGTAGAGGTGCTGGTGCAGATTACACCCTGAACATGTTGCGAGTCCATCTCAGGAACCATGACATCAATTCGTGGTTAAAGGGACAGTTATCTGCAGTCATGGTGGAAAAATCCACCAGACAATTACAACAGCTTTTTAACAACTACATGATAATTTAGTACAAATTAAATTTGTGGAAACAAATCTAAGTGACATAACACGTGAAACATATTGTCACTAAAAACAAATCAATAGAAAGTCAAATGAATCAATAATCAGCTGTTGTATTGTCAAGAAAAAAATGTAACGGAAAAATTATAACTGCGTGTCTGTTGCTGTAGGTAGTAGTTAATGCTTACACCCATAACCATCATCTGATTTTTTTTTTTAAACCTCAGTTAAATGAGAGAGTCGCACAAAGGACTTGCACCCAATTAATCTGCAGATGCTTTTATGTCAATGAGGTTCAACATGTTTCCAAGAACTTGAGCATACGCAAAGACAAATTAAAGCATTTCTGAAGGCGAAAAACGATCTGACATTGTACAATGAGTGTATGTCAAAATAACAATTAATGTCTACATTTACCACATGCTTCCTCTGTGGAGTAAAGTCAAAATACTTTTGGCAAAAACACTCAATTTAGCAAGTCAGTTGTGTAAACACTTTGTATGAATACCCTGTTTAGTGCCACATTGGACTGATCCAAAGTAGCAAAGAACAATAAAATCCAGTATTACCATTCTAGCAGGATAACATGTCACTCTGACAAATGCTCAGTGCTGTACAAGAAAATATTAAAAAACACATGATTATTTCATGGGACTGATTCAATAAAAATGTAAAAAAAAATAAATAAAAAAATACCCCTTTAGCATCTATATTATAATGATGGATGTGTATTTACAGCTGGACATAAATCGTTACTGTGGGACAAACAAGAGGCTTTTAACTGAATACCATGTTTTATTAGAGGAAATCTGCCATGCATCAATTATGAATTCTTGAATGTTTCGGACCTTTTTATTTATTTATTTATTTTTTGTATAGATGACACAAATTATGAGCACTTTAATAAACACCTCATTCTTGAAATCTGGTGAATCTATGTCGCTTCAAGACTTCAAGATCACCACCGTCTATAGTTTCACTAAACCGAAACGATTCCTTTTTAAGACCGACATTAAGAATACTCAATCCACCAAGAAGGTAGAAAGGAAAACTTGAATGCACACACAGATGCACGCCTACAGACACACACACACACAAATATACACACGTAGAGGCACACTTCAAACCCCAGTGGCATCGAAGCTGCCAACACATCATTTACATAATATGTTCTTGTTAGATGGTAGGCTTCCTTGTTTTGCTAAAATACACTTAATCTTTTTTTTTTGTTTTCACACACATACACACCCACACATGCATGAACCAAGTCGTGAAGCGGTGAGCGTGGGTCATTCTAAGGTCAGAAGTAAATTGACTGAGGGCAGGAGGCCTCACAACTCTAGGTTTATAGAAGCAAATTAATTAGGGGGCCATGCAGCACCTTGAAGTCAACACATTATGGGTGCAGCTCACACTTGTGGCAAAAGGGTGTATAAATATTACAAAACATAATTACCTTCTTTTTTTTTTCTACTAACCTGGAGTAATGGTGAAAATCTATAATGTTGTCTTAAGGTAAAAGTCTAAGGTGAATCACACTCTCTTTCCAAATATTGAAATATGTTTATTATGTTTCAGAAACATGAATTTAGCAGGTGATACTTTTTTATACATCAACAAAACTCATTCATTTCCAAATGAATTCATTTCGTGCACAAATTCAACGCTTGCGTCTCACAGGAATTTTGAGAAGAACAGAACGTGGTTTCCGGTGCATCGACTTGAAGTGATCGTCCGCGTAATGCATAACTATGAGTGAAAATAGATAAACACATTCATTAATCCAGATATTAAATAGCACTCTGGTTGAAGTGCATTCCTTTTTTGAGGGAATATTTATTTTGCAAGAATAAAACAATCCCCCCCCCCCCCCCCCAGCCCCCTTCCTCCTCTCCCAACCTAAGAGTCACACTTGGGCTGGCAGTCATCAAAATGCAAACACAGTTCAATGTCTTGTCCTCTCCTCCATTCGCTGCTCTTTTGACTGCTGAATCATCAACAGGAGAGAAACTCCCATCGTAACGGCTGTCAGCCAGTGACAGAGGGAACAGTTGGCAGCTTGGGGGCCTCAGGCCAACCCCGACCATATGGCACATGCTGTAGTACCGCTGTGTCATACTCTGGCAAGTTTTAACGACCAATTAAGCTCATTAGGCCTTGATTAAAGACGGTGAAGCCTGGGGGAGTAACAGAGGGAGAGGAAAGAGGGGGGGGGAGGAGTGGATGCAGGTGATGACTTACCACGGAGACAAGATGGTGGAGAGGATGAATCAGTAATGTGCTCACGTTGCATGGAAAATTAGGAACAGGTGTTCTTGCCTTTAAGTAGATTGGTGGGGTAAATTTTGGGGGAACAAAAGCCTTGATCTTGTAATGATTTTACTTTTTAAATCCCTTTTAGATGTGAGTTTTGTGTCATCTTACATTGTTTGAGTTCTGTTCTGCTTTTTTTAATATATAACTGTAAAGACTTATGAAAAATAATAGTGCGATCCTGTTATTAAAGACTGTGTTATACAAATGACACTTTGTCTAAACCAAATTATAAACCCAAACAGATTTTGGGTCCAATACTAACAGTTTTGGACCTTTTACCTACGTTATTCAGTGGCTGCTGGATCCCAGGCTGTGGCCACTGGTCAAGCCGTGTTGCTTGAAGTTATATTTTGACTGATTTGAAAATTTAAATAATGTTTCACATTTTGATTTATCTGAAATGATCTCATAAGTTTTATGGAAGCATGGTAAGTCAGATGTAATTTTAAGGTTTGGGCAGAAGTTGCGGACGCTTGCCGAAATTGGATTGTCTGGAAACATGCAAAGTGAGGACTATACTGTTCATCATCTACTTTTTTTGATTTAGTGCTGAGGAATGAAAATATGCATTATGAGTTTTCCTCAAACATTTAGAACAGTAAAAGTAAAAGGAATGTACAGAATAATATAACACTGAAGCTCTTGTAAGGAGGAACAGTTTCAGCAGACAAAAGAAAAGCCAACTGGAAAACAGAATGTTTTATTTTAATCTTTTGAGCTTGTACACTATCCGCCACTGAGTGCAGAGGATTTAGAAATAGACTGATGGACGACTTTGAGACAAGGCTGCAATATTTACAGCATAGAAAATGCAGCCAATAAATGAGAATATTATATAGTTTTTTTTTTTTTTACTAAGAATGTGGTGTAAAACATAATATGCTGAAATGTTTATGCATGACAAGTGGTGAAACTGAAGACAGCAGTGGACTCACTGATTCACTGTTCAGCCATGAACAGTGTGTTAAAAAAATAATAATTGCCGATGCTGGGCATGTGGTGTGAAGTGGCAAAGTCAGCATAGAAGGAAAATACAAAAACTTAACTGCTGATTTAAAAAAAAACACAAAAACAACAAAAAATATTAACATATTATAACCCTTCCCATGCCGTCTTCACAAATAACATCCACCTTTTTTATATCTGCTTATCCTATTGTTTTCATGTTTCCTGTCGCTAAGCAAAAATAGTATATGCTTTATATGGGAAAAAAACAGTGTCCACAATCACTTCCAATCATTACCAGCTCTGTTTTTTTTTTGTTTTGTTTTTTTTAAACTCCAGAGTGCGTATTTTGTGTGCAAGTGCAAAGCAGCAGATTATGGCACTAATGATAATTCTACATATGGTGGCTGCAAAAACCTGCTTAAGCTCAAAAATCACAAATCCAATCTGAGAATCATTATCTCTAAGCCAGATGAGGAATAAATACCACATGTTATGGTCAGAATGATACAATGTGTGACAGCAAAACAAAAACAACAAAAAAATAAAAATGTAGAATAGAATTGCGGCATTGTTACCTCCGTAAACATGTTTATCATTTTACACCATCAGATGATAACAAATGCGTTATTTTGTTTGTGACAGCCGATTCCAATTATTTTCAATAATACAATCTCCTTTCAAGTTTCCAGTTGTCCACATTGTTTGCACCCAAGAGATGAATTTTCTTTCTTTTTCTTTTTTTTTTTATTGTGTGAAGTCACCCTGCACTAATCCTACACTGTTGTTATTAAGCTCAGGGCTATGGAAATGGACAGGGTGTAAGACATGCAGAGTGCTCAGAAACCAGATTAGCATTTGTACCCCCACACAAACATTGTCCCCATATTCAAATTCGTATTTATATCTGTGCTCTCCTGAATTGGAGTGCCATGCTGCTGTGTGTTATTTGTCTAAACATTAAACTGTGAGTAAAAGACTAACTGAAGGAAAGATAAAGAGAGAAAGGGCCTTTTGAAATGGTGGCGAAGGAGTTCTTGAGAGACAAAAAAGAAAAAACAATCGGTAGATGACAGAAAGAGGCTATCCTGCCATAGCTGAATCAAACAAGGATCATTCGGTTTAGACTCCTCTACACGTTTAAAAATTATCTGAGGAAGAGTAGCAAAGTGACATTAACACCAAAAAAAAAAAAGGGGGGGGGGGGGGGGAGAGATGTATACAATGAGAGGAGAAAATTCAATGTCTTAGACCACGAGAGAGAAGTTAAGAATTACAATGTGAATTCGAGAAAGAAACAGAGAAGCCGAGAGTCATCGCAAAAAAAAAAAAAAAAAAAAAAAGAAAAAAAAAAAAGAAGAAAGCCAGAGACAGAGATTTGCAGACACG
>NW_015112736.1:334611-335017 GCF_001443285.1 Poecilia latipinna
AGAAAAAAAAAAAAAAAAACCGAGAAAACACACAAAAAAAAAAAAAAAAAAAAAAAAAAAAAAAAAAAAAAGAAAGCCAGAGACAGAGATTTGCAGACACGGAGGGAGAGAGCTCCAGATCCAGTGTTTGACATTTCACCTTGCTCAGTTGATAAGGGGTGTCACCCTCTGGTCCTCAGGGCTTTGACTGCTGTCTGCAGTCATCACCCCTCCCCAGCACAGGAAACTATTGATCAGCCAGACAGCTCTACCTTGGCTTGTGTATGTGTGATTGTAGACATGTGTGTAAGCTTTGCTGTTAGGAGGATAAAAATGTGTGTGTGTGTGTGTGGGGGGGGGCTTGATGGGGGGGGGGGCACTTTGGGGGGATGGGTGTGTGGGGGGGTGCTTTCACTGTAAAAATGAA
>NW_015112736.1:338422-344963 GCF_001443285.1 Poecilia latipinna
TGTGTGTGTGTGTGTGTGCATTCACTGTATGAATGAGCACTCTTATTTATTCCACAGCTTAAATACGGGAATATGCATAGTGGGTACTCAAAACCAACCCTGAGCGCCTTTCTCGCTCTATGTTTTTACATCTTCGTCTCGCTCTCAATAACGTCTTAGCTTATCTCATTATTTGTGTAGTAGGAAGTCTATTAAGGTTCTGTGGCTTTTGTTGAGTGGAGTGAGATCACGGGGCTAACAGACAGACACTTCCATTAAAAAGCCTGGGTACTTACTGCAACGTGAAGAATGGCTTTACACACTCGGACGTACTCGCATTCAGCAACAGTGGAACAGTTTGCTTCGAAGACACAAGTTGCTTCTTTTCGTCATGCCGGCATGTTCAGTGTGAGAAGTAATGTAGGATTTTGTCATTCAGTACAAAAGAGAAGAAATTGAACAGCACATTTTTGAAGTAAAACTTTAGAAAGAAGAGTGGAGGCACTGACAATTTCCATTACTGTACGGAAGTAATGGAACTCGAGGCCTGCCAGCCAAATCTAGCACGCCATAGCTATTTCTGAGGCCCTCTAGACACTAAAGAGTCAGAAAAAGAACTTCAAAACAACAGTTGTGTGCTTAAATAATGTCTCGTCATAGTGTTTCCTTTGAACAGTGCAAAATTACTTTGGTGTAAAAGTTTGATAAATATTACTTCATTCTTTGAAGTATTCGTGGAATACAGAGAAAGCTATAATATTTTAACAGATTGATAATCAATACCTGGCCCTTGGAGGAAATGTATGATCTTTAGGTGACCCAAAATGGAAATAATTTTGACACCCCCGACCTCATTTTGGCTCCTGAGGTTTACTTGCAAGAAGTCACCTAAACTTCAAGAGGCCTTCTGCAAAAATTATATTTAAAAATAATTAAAGGCAAACACATTCCATTTTAAGAGAAATATCCTAACCGGAGGCATCTTTTTTGTTTAATTAAAATCAAAAACATTCATTTGACCGACATCTCCACTGGTCTTTGCATTTGTCTTTTATAAATGAGCAGCTTCACAAATCCCCTGTCTGTGAGCTCTTTTTAGTTTTTTTTTATAAAATGACTTTATTTCAATTGTTCTACGACAAACAAATGGATAAGAATCAAAACATACTTTAGCAGTAAGATAAAGCCAATAACATACATAAATATTTTCATTACATATAGGTATGTTCTCTGCCTTTATGTTCAATGTGACATGTCAGCAGTTTTGGTTGTTTACTCCCAATACTGTTAGCATGCTGGTCAATATGCTAATGGCATAGAAACAAATGACCATTCCAGCAAAACTGTTCAACCGCCGCCATCGGTGTCCATGCTAACTAGCCTCTTCTTTGAGAAAGCTTGCTTGTCGCTTCTGCCTCACTTTCTGATCTCTGTTCCTCGTCCCAGGTTCTCCGCTGAACTCGCCTGCTTCCAGAACCAAACCGAAATCTCACCTGCAGCTCCAAGCCTCACCTGCCTGCCCGCTGTCCGGTCATCCACCCCCCCCCCTATAGACCAGAGACTCACCTCAGACGCCTCTGTTTGCCCGGATCCTGCTTGCCTCCTCCTCCCTCTGAGAAACCTTCAAGGGAACATAAGCCTGTCTCACTTCCTAGTCAAATATACCCATTGTCAGCATCTCCCACAATCTCTAATCCGTCTCTCCGTCTGCAGACGAACCTCAGGCCAGACCTAAGAAGGGAACCCCTGCTGTACCTCTATACTACAGATGCTGGCTGTAAATAAATTTTTGAATTGCCTTGCATCCTGCTTCCGATTCTGCATGTGGGTCAGAAACCTTCGTTCAAACATGACAGAAGCAGGTTGATCCCCCTCATCAGAAAGAACACATTGTGCAGAGAGCAAGACTACCAGTCACATGTAGAGCAGCTGAGCTCAAAATGACGTGTCTTTGAATTATTTAATATTGCTGTGTTAAATACAAACAAAAAAAACAACAAAATATCAATAAACCCAGATGCTTATGTTACTGCAAACATGAGTACAAACTATTCAGTAAAAATATTTAAGCTTCCATCACAATTTATAAGAGGCAAACATCACAAATGTCCCAGCTAAGGTTGTTGCTGTCAACATATTGGACCTTAAAGAGGCAAATGTATAAAAGTGTACAATAAAGTGATGTCAGCTGATGATTATTCAGCCTGTGGTCCTCTTGTGCCATATAATTTCTGCTCATACGTGTTCTAGTTCTCAGAAGTCAGAGCAGGTAAAGAGCAAAGACAGAAAATCCAGAGAGATTAGAGAGAGCCAGCATCCTGCTTGTTCTAAGTAGCAATTAGTTGAAAAGAAAAAAAGTTCCCTCAAAGAGAGGGATAAGAACTAAGTTCAAATAGGGCAGCATATAAGCAGAAACCTATTCCTCTTTTCAGGAAATGCAGGGCTGAGTTGTTTCTGATCACGGTAATAAATATCCTTGGGTTGTATGTTACCATTTTTTAAGTAGCATGAATGTTAAGAACTTTTATTTAGCCCCATAGTTTTGCAACATTATTTTATTTTTGCTGTAACTTATGCATCATTATAACTGAATGATTTCAATTCAGTATAAACACAACATATATTGCCACAAAGGCAAAATTGTACCCAGCCTGCCTGGGAAATATCTTACATTCACCCAACAGAAAACAGCAGCACAGCCGTTTCTTCAAATCGTATTATTTGATGCCGTTTTGGTCCTCGTAAAGGTAGAGATTTGAAAGCGCACACACACACCCCTACCTAAACACCAGCATTGGGGGGGGAGAGGAAATAAATGATGCACCTGTATGCAGCTTTGAAAATTCCTCTTGAGTTGGATGGATGGAAGGCCCTGCTACAGTCTTTATTCATTGTGTGGCTCAGGGGAGAAGGAGAGGAAACGGGAGTGAATAAAATGTGGGCAAGCACAGATTTATGTTAAAAATGACACAATTAGTTCAACTCTGAAGTGCATGTTAGTCACACATGGCTTCTCTTCTTAGACTCACATGAGGTGATCAGACAAGCAAATACTCCCAGGGCCTCGGATGTATACTAGAGTGAAACGAGCGCACGTGTGCATGCGCATGTGCACTCTCACGCAAACAAACAAACAAAAAAAAAATAAAAATACACCAAGTACAGAGGCATAGGTATGGCACAAAAAATATGCAATCAACCCTACAATACAACTCTTTTTACGATCTCATGCAGACCTCCATGAGCAATGCTAACAGCGTCAAAGTTTATTTGTAATACAAAATGTATTGAGAGACATAAATAAAAATATATATATATGTAATACGCGCGCTCACACACACACACACACACACACACACACACACACACACACACATACACACACACACACACACACACACAGAGCACAGAATAATGCAGGCACAACAGTAAATCATCTCACAAGTGTGGAAAACACTGCTCTAATTCCAAAGCCTCTTGCACTGAAAAATTGATCCTTATTTTCACGGCAATGCACTTTGAAACAAAAGGGGAATAGGAACTTAATATGCAGGAAATGAAGAAATGAAAACTACAGAACATGGAGCACTTTGAGTTTGCAGTTTCAAAGCCGGGAGAAACGAGCGTTTGAATTTCCCACCCCCCCAAGAGATAGCAAGGGAAAGGCAGAGCCTGATTTTATTAATTTCATCTGTAGTTATGTTTCTCCTGAATAAAACATTAATACTCCCAGGAACAAGGGAATAACAGAAACAGAAAAAAAAGAGAGACTGCTTCTTCTCTTTTAATTAGCAAGCACAACTCACTCTCGCTATCTCTAGCCGTCCCAGCTAGCTATCTTTGTATCACCCCTTCAAGTGTTTCTCTGTCAATCAAGCCACCGTTCCCCGAACTGGAATGAAAGGAAACTCTTTGTTAACTTTAAAATCACAGCTTTCGACTTCATGATGACATCTTGAAGCTGCACCCCATAAATACCGCTAAAGACTATAATGTGTGATGCAGGAAAGGGAAATGCAAAAATGAGTTTTCTCCACGAGAAAAGTTGAGTCTTTTAAGTTCAACATGTTCGTTCTTGATCCAGCCACATTTTATAAACTCAGACAGCAACGGTAGGTGTGTGCTGACCTCATCGCCTGTGTAGTTTCACATCGCATTAGAATAAAAATCTTCTCATCAAGCAAAGCTTTATTACATGACAGAGAATCAAAATCTGTGTAAGGGAAATGACACCAAAGCAATTAATCCCAGCGGAGACATGCGTAAAATGTTCTAATGATGCTTTTCAAACCCTCACAGAAATAAAGGAAATATCCTAGCATGTAAGGTCAGTCGATAATTAACTTTTTTTTTTTTTTTTTTTACAGTTTTAACATTGGAAACAAAAGCTGACAGACAGTCTGATACAAAACCTCTTCTCCAGAGGCCAAAAAAACAATGTATGGAAATAGAAAGCTAATAACACTGCAAGGTGAATGCCCAAAATCCATAAGTTCCACCCTGGCATAAGAGAGATTTCAGAGATCATAATATTGAGCTATGGAATCAAGGTTCTTGAGAGCATGTTTAAGGGATGGTTGTGCCAGTTTTTTTTTAACAATTCGCACAAACACACGCGCACTCATGCACGTACACATGTATAGTCTCCTCTGCCTTGCCCCAGGGTGCAGCCAGTATGAGATCACACTGGCAGGTTCACTTGTAAAGCTGCAGCTTTAGGCTCTCAGACAGAGAAAACTACAGACGGCTGCTGCTGCAGGTAGAAACATTAAGCTTGAACAGTTGCGTTCCAAAACAAGCTATTCCCCGTTTGAGAATGTGTGACAAAATGATTGCTAGCATGAAAGTGAGGCTTACATTTGAATCTCACTGATGTTGGCATACCTCTGCATTTTTTACCTATTAAAAAGTACCCTCGCACAAGTGCAAACATTTAGTATACTATTGTGAACGGTTTTTTTTTTTTTTTTTTTTTGTATTTCACTGGCTCGATATCTGATCGTATGTGCAACATGCTGCAAGAACCTTTCATGCTTTTAACTATTTAACAGTGTGTGGGGTTTTTTTGTGCAAGTTCCTCTTCTTCAGCTGTGCAAATACCATCATATACCTGAACTAATGTGTTAGCAATGTGCACATCAAAAAGAAGTTTGAAGAGTTATTTCTGTTTTTATACACTGTAGGATTGAAAGACGTGCATTGGGTTGTGTCTGGGAGAGGGAGCAGGAGAGGAAGAAAATGGAAGGAAGTCTGAGGTGCAGCGAGGGTGAGAAACTTTTTTTTTTTTTTTTTTTTTCCCAAAGGGAAGGGCCTCTAATGATTGAGAGGGATTACCAGAGCAGCCAGTGGACTGGGAAAGGGAGAGAGCGTAGGATAAAGAGGTTAAGAGAGAAAGTAGCCCAGTGTATGAAGGGCAGAAAGATGACAAAGTGAGGGGAGAGTCTGTGTCTGAAAGTAATGTGCAGATTTAGGGCAAAAATGTAAACAAAAAAAATGTATGAATCCCCAAGTAAATAATTTATAATAATAATAATAATAATAATAATAATAATGCTAAATAATTTACAGTATGCCTACTCATCACATGAATTACTCCTTATTGTATTATAATTTGAGCAAAACTCAACTGTACATTACTGAATATCAATTAGTCCTTCTGATTGTATTTTTTGGTGTATATATATGACATATGACATACAATTGATATCCAATTGTATGTATATATATATATATATATATATATATATATATATATATATATACAATTGGATGTGAAACGGACCAATTTGTCTTTTAAAGTGTCTTATTAAAAATCTTACTATATAAATAGCCTGAGCTGTATTTAATTATGTTTTATTTTTCCTCTTTCATTTCACCTCAGATAATATCAGCAAACTAATTTTTTTAAAAGTGATTTGCATTGTAAAGACTGAATTCAAATCCCTTAACCTGTGAGTAAAAAGGTTCATCATTTGTGTAAAATACAAACAAGCAATGCATAAATGAAAACCAAAGAAAGTGTGCATTGCTACACAAACTTAAGTGTGTGCAATGCTGAGCAGCAAATAGAAAGTGGGGGGGGGGGGGGGAGAAGCATGTCTTTCTCAGAAACTCATTTAGACAGCACTATTACTCAAGGTTGCCAAAGATAAAATTGAATAGGTCTGAAGTCTAAAAGAGCATTACATTGAACATATTGAAAAGCTTAAAAATGCATCTTATAATACAAAACATCCTCACTTGCAATTACTTCTTTAGTTATTGTATCCATGTAGAAACGGTCAATAAAATTAAAAACCGTCCAAAAACTATTTAAATTTATTGCAGTCAACGTAGAAACAGGATACAAAGCCTTGAATATACTTCATTAAATTGATTGTTCATTATAAGTGGATAGTTTTTAAAAGAAGAAAATAACTTTTAAAAGTATGCCGAATTTTAGCAGAAGCTCCAAAAAATTGTGTTCCTTTTTTTTTTTTTTTTTTTTTTTAAGTCTTGTGCTGAGCTTCTGCCATTAAATCCAAATTCAGCACATACCTTTACTCAGTTTATCAGGTACATT
>NW_015112736.1:347175-349975 GCF_001443285.1 Poecilia latipinna
ATAATAATAATAATAATAATAATAATAATAATGCTAAATAATTTACAGTATGCCTACTCATCACATGAATTACTCCTTATTGTATTATAATTTGAGCAAAACTCAACTGTACATTACTGAATATCAATTAGTCCTTCTGATTGTATTTTTTGGTGTATATATATGACATATGACATACAATTGATATCCAATTGTATGTATATATATATATATATATATATATATATATATATATATATATACAATTGGATGTGAAACGGACCAATTTGTCTTTTAAAGTGTCTTATTAAAAATCTTACTATATAAATAGCCTGAGCTGTATTTAATTATGTTTTATTTTTCCTCTTTCATTTCACCTCAGATAATATCAGCAAACTAATTTTTTTAAAAGTGATTTGCATTGTAAAGACTGAATTCAAATCCCTTAACCTGTGAGTAAAAAGGTTCATCATTTGTGTAAAATACAAACAAGCAATGCATAAATGAAAACCAAAGAAAGTGTGCATTGCTACACAAACTTAAGTGTGTGCAATGCTGAGCAGCAAATAGAAAGTGGGGGGGGGGGAGAAGCATGTCTTTCTCAGAAACTCATTTAGACAGCACTATTACTCAAGGTTGCCAAAGATAAAATTGAATAGGTCTGAAGTCTAAAAGAGCATTACATTGAACATATTGAAAAGCTTAAAAATGCATCTTATAATACAAAACATCCTCACTTGCAATTACTTCTTTAGTTATTGTATCCATGTAGAAACGGTCAATAAAATTAAAAACCGTCCAAAAACTATTTAAATTTATTGCAGTCAACGTAGAAACAGGATACAAAGCCTTGAATATACTTCATTAAATTGATTGTTCATTATAAGTGGATAGTTTTTAAAAGAAGAAAATAACTTTTAAAAGTATGCCGAATTTTAGCAGAAGCTCCAAAAAATTGTGTTCCTTTTTTTTTTTTTTTTTTTTTTAAGTCTTGTGCTGAGCTTCTGCCATTAAATCCAAATTCAGCACATACCTTTACTCAGTTTATCAGGTACATTGTGTTTCACTAGCTTGAAATAGATACCTTTATACATTGTTGTGTTATATAGACATGCTGGACTCTTTGTGAAACATTGAAATAAAATTACTGAATACAAGACATAGCCATCATCTCTCTCTCTCTCTCTCTCTCTCTCTCTCTCTCCCTCTCTCACTCTTCTGCGTTGTAGTCTGTGCGATTCTGTGGTCTACCTATGCCTCCTATTGGTCTGACTGCTGCAGTCCACAACAATCTCAGTCCTTTCATAGGACATGGAAGGAGGGACGGAGGGAGGGAGCCAGGAAACGGGGATGACAGACGAGGAAAAATAGGAGAGAAGGGAGGAATGATGGTGGGTGACAGGGTTGGAGAGGATGAGGTGGAAAAGAAAGAAAAGAGGAAGTCTATGGGGAAAGATGGGGTGGGTTGGGAGCAAACGGGGTTGTTGTGGGCGGCGGGGGGGAGGATGGGAGGTGGGTAGGGAGGGAGATATTATGAATGTTGACCACTGTCCCTCTACATAAATCTGCACATTAACTGCTTCAAATGAGGCTCCCCATGTTTTCTCATCTTCTGCTACCTCACCACCCTTTTTCTCCCCTTTTTCCGCCACACACACCAACGCAGTCCGACACCATAACCCCCCCCCCCAGTCACCATCTCGCATCTGATTGGGCGATGTCATTTATAATGTCTGTCCACATCAGGGGACATTGTAGGGACCTCGGTCCTAACAACACCTCCCCCTGTCACAACCCAGTGCCTGATGGGAAGAAATAAACCAACTGCCATGCCTCTGAGAAAGCGACAGCGTCACACAGCTAATATCGACAATGAGTAATGGCACTTTGCTATTACAACTTCGCTGCTTCTCATCTGCCTGATAAACATTGGGGAATTGAAAAATGCAGAGGCAAGATGTTAATCCTCTTCCACAGCCAAAATAAATGCATTGCAAAGAGAGGCAGAAGAAAATGGAGGTCTGAAGTGTTTAAAAAGAGAAAACACACACAATTTGTCTCCTTGCATGTGTTGATAGGACACTACTAAAAAACAAGCAGGGGAGGAAAAAAATCTGAGCAAAACATAAAACCATAAGAAGTGAAAAAAAAAAAAACCATGAGACTATTATGAACAATTGAAGAATCATGGCATGTCTTGATGATGCAAAGATGCATACTGAAATGTTTAGCAATTTAGGCCAAACTGTTAATTTAAACCTGACGGGATGCAGGTTTAAATCAACCTTCTCATTTTTTGCAAACGTATTTTCTTCTGACCAAAAACAACAGTTAACATTTTGATGTTGTCCAGCGAGAGAGCCGACTTAAATCTGATAGAGATTCTGTGGACGCAGCTGAACATTAGGGCGATGGCAAGGAGGCCAGAGACTCGGAGATCACATCCAAATATATATATTTTCATTTATTATTGAGAAGGATAGAAAACAGGGTTGATTTTTTGTTTGTTTGTTTGTTTGTTTCAATGTAGGTAAATAAAAACTTATAGAAATATTTTCCAGTACTGTTTGTGCACTGGCAGGATTTAGAAAAATTTCACGCATTTGTATAAATATGAAAACATATCCATATGCAAACATGTATAAACATTACACACACTTTTTTTATCTATGTATTTATTATACATAAATGTATAAATGTTAATTTGTTAATTATAATTACTAACTGAATAAAATTTTACTTTATAAAGCTATATATATATATATATATATATATATATATATATATATATATATATATATATATATATATATATTTAATT
>NW_015112736.1:353077-358960 GCF_001443285.1 Poecilia latipinna
ATATATATATATATGTATAATTAAGTTATTAATTATAACTTAATAATTACTACAATCAAATTCAAAAGACAAGACACTTTAATGGCACATAGTTACAATAATTATGTTGAAGTGTCCTAAAATAATATATTTAATAACTTACTGTAACTAAGTAAAAACAAATATTGCTGCATATAATGCTCACACCATTTCATATTTTGGATTTTAAATCCCCCACCCCCTCCCACACCAATTATTATAACAAACAAATCTGATCACATAACAATCAAAACATAAATGGTTTTTTTTTCCACCATGTTGATGTTTTCTAGAGCATTCAGCTGAGAATCCTATATTTGCTCCTATTCTTCTCTGTATTCTCATCACTTTACATCAAACAGACGAAAGATTGAGAGAAGCCTTTGAACGAGGCTCCAGGGCCACTGACTCCCTTCATACAACCCACTGTCACCTCCTCAAAGGCAGCTTGACTCCCACATACAACTCATCAACATTAAACGGGGCCCAAAGAAATAACAACCACATTTTTGACCACACAAAAAAAGGGGGCTGCCACCAACTTGCATTGCCATTCTGATGTTTAGCGGTGAGCAAGCCATCTCCATGTGTAATGAGTGCTTTGTTTGCCACTTTCTTCCCTCTGGTCAATAATCACCAGCCATGGCAGCCTGAAGAGAGTCTATTTTAGGATAGAAACCCCCTGTTTCGCAAAGCTTAACTCAGCCATAAACACACCAACTTTTTTTTTGTTTTGTTTTTACTAAGTCTCTCTTTCTCTGTCTCTCCGTGTAATCCCACTTTTGTTGGTTGTGAAGAGAAAGGTGAAGAGCAGGAGTAGGACAAAAAAACAAAATCTGGGGCCAAAGCCAAGGAAAAAGTTCCCGTCATAAAGGATCAAGATGGCCACCTCTCTCTCCCTTTCTCTCTCTCTCTCCCTGTCCCTCCCTCACTCCCTGCCCGTCCTTCGTTTAATCGTTTATCATCGGCCACCTTCTGCTGCTGGATCTCACACGACCCAAATCCCAGAAACCCCTGCCCGATTATTTAACTCGCATGCTCACAAGTCTACCAGCTTGACCAGAAACAGTCAGGCGTATTGTCTGGTGATCTGCAGGAGCTGCTTCATGCAAATGTTTGTGTCGATGCCTAAAAAGCCACCGCTGCAGTCCAAAGGCACATCAAGGAAATGAGAGAGCAGGCCAAGCCTTTGTGTGCGCCGTGTACAATAAAGGGAGGATTTAGAGGCCTTGCCGGCCGACCGCAGGGGAGGAACAAAATGAATGAAGTGAAGCGGTGTAGGGGTTGGGGACTCTGCAATAGTGGGCCGGGTTGGGTGTGTGGGGACTTGCTAATGCGCCCCCCCCTTCCTACCTCCGACACTCCAACCCTGCCACCTACACTCGTTCATTGCTGGACAGCCCATATATAACACGGACACGTTTGGTCTCTCTAAAAGGTCACAAAAGGGTAAAACTTAAGAGGAAAGATGAGAGCAGTGCTGTCATAAAAACAGGAAAAAAAAAACCATGTAAGGGGAGAATAAGTGGCTATTCCTCTTAAGCCCTGGATAAAATATTTCGGATTCAACGATGCAGAGTCCCGGCCAGCAGGGGTCTGGATTTACTGCCGAGGTCAAATCCCAGTGTCGATCAATAGTCAATCGCCGTTATCAAACACCAATTACATGAAGACAATGTCCCGACATGCAGCATAAACGGCTTTGAATTTGTTATTTCTCAGCATATTGGACCTTGTGGTCAATCTGTGAGTCTTTACAGCATTAATAATTTGAATATTTGTTCTTTCAGCAAAATATTAGGAATCTGGATATATTTGCGTCATGCACTTTGTCTGTCTGCAACATTCATATATGATTTTTGTTTTTGTCACACCGGGGTTCTGTTGAAGACTTGACTTGTGGTGTAATGGGAGCGCTTAATAAATATGAGAGGTTTATACTTGAAAGCCCCATCATCCCCCTTAATGCATATCCATTTGTTTATTGAAAAGACTCTTCATTAAAAACAAGTTGGAAGGGGGAAGAAAAATGAAAAACAATAATTATGTTGATGGCTTAAAAATCGCATCAAAATTAAGACATTTATCAGAAGCAAGTGCTCTGTAATCCCCTAAGTGCTTAGTGAAGTCCTTTTATAATGCCACAGACATCACTGGCAAAAACAAAAGCAACTCTCAAAGAATCTCCTCACATGCTTTTTTTTTCCCCACCCATCCATCTATCCATTTTTTTATATATACTGAAGCTCCATGTTTCTCTCTTTCTGCCCTTTCCCCTCGTTTTTTTCAGAGAAATGGGTCTAATTGCACCTGAAAAGAAGAAAGGGAACAATAAGAGGGCACCCTCAAAAGCAAATCTCTTTGAGATTGAATTCTGAATTTCCTCTCCTGTTTTATTACTTTCTCTTTTAAATTTCAAGGACGTTCGGACGCCATGTCTCTCAGGCAGTGAGTCTCTTGTTCCATTTTTTTTCCTCTCCTTCCCCCCCCCCCCCTCACCCTCTGTCTCTGGACGGCTTACCGCGGCCCAGATATGCATCTCTGACCTGTATGTTAAATTCATAGTTTCAGCAGTGACATCAGCAATGCCCGGACAACTGAAGGAAAAAAGGGAAAAATGGTGTGTCTGTATATGTGTGCATGTATGTGTGTGTCACTTGGGGGTGGAGGTGGAGGGGGGTGGGGGTGGGTTGGGCCATGGGGTGATTTTTCTGCCCCCGTAACCATGACAACCCTCATCTCGAGACCGTTAGAAGAGAAGGGATGGCGACTCACACTCAGGGAGATACTGATGTCTGAGGTCCCCCTGATTTCTTTTGTTGTGCATTTATTCTGTTTGTGTGCGCCGTCACATGAAGACGTGGACACTTTTGTGCGCGGTGCAAAAAAAAAATTATTTCTACACGTCATCAAAATGAAATCCTTTTCAAATTTTACTATGCACTTTTTTCTTAAAAAAAATAATTAATTGCTTATATGTAATTTTTTATTTTTTTAAATTGAGCAAGAAGCAAAGTTTAAACAAAAACGGCCTTCAGTGATTGAATACTGACTGAATTTAATAATATTTGTATTTAAAAGAGAACTCCTGCCCATGGTTCAGTGGCGCACAATACCAAAAGCGAATAATTAAATAAAATTGCATCTCGACTCTCATCACCCCCAAACACTGTCACTACAATCAACAAGCCTAAATTGCATCTCCAGTCATAAACATTTCTCACATCAAAACCTATATGGCTATCTCTCAATTCATATTCGACGCAGTTTAACATACGTAGGCAGGAATCTAGATAGAGGAATATGAATGTCAGAGGGAACATTTTAATCATTTGGCAGGGTTGGAAGCCCAATCTCCAAACATCCACATTTTGACACACAATCTCCCTCTCTCGTCCCGCCCTCCCTTCTCTCTATCCTCTGGTTTCATCATCTCATCTCACACCCTTCGCGTCTCAGGGACCTATTAAATCCCCCCTCCCAGCCGCACCAGTGTCCCCCCCCCTCCCCCTTCCACTTCCACTGCCCCTCTCCCCCTTTCAAATGTCACCTTCATTTTTCTGTTCATATTCTCGGACTGCAGTTCCCTGTAGATAGTTTAATTCTTTTTTTTCTTTCTTTCTTTTTTTTTTTTTCTTGGCGTCTAACCGTCACCTTTTACGGCCCGATATGGTCACCGTGGTCTCTTCTTCACAAGCACACATTGGCTTGACGCCGAGTCCCGGTGCTGATGAGGCCTGCGCTTTTATGACGCTCGTGAGTTTATGCAGAAATGTGCGTAACAAGATGTTGTGTCTAAAACGGGCTCTTTTGTTTCCCTAAAACCCGTTTTATGTGGGGACAAAACATGATCAAGAATTGTACTTCAGGGTCTTAATCCACTCAACTATCAACAAACTGACAAAATAACTGTGATCCGTTTTTGCCCCCGGCTGGATCAAAGTTTGCTTAACTGCAATCTCATGATGTAATGGATTAACTGTTCATAAAAAACAGCACCACGAATGGTTTGTGTTAGGGTCTGTTCGTATGGGCTCGCACAGTTTTGGCTGATGGGAGTTCTTTGTCTGCCAGGCCTTGTGGAGTTCATCACAAAGTCTGGTTGGGTTTTTTTGTTTTTTTTTTTCCTTCTTTTTTTTTTCCTCCCCCAATTTTACAGACAAGCATAAATTCTTGGACTTTTTAATGAAAAACGTATATATTAAAATTGCACCGTTACATGTACGCATTTAAATAGTTTATGCTACACTGCTTTGTGCATTAACTTTAGAAACTTGGCAGAAGTGATGTGACATGGTCTTAATGTTGACAGAAAATGTCCCAATTAGTTTCAAAAACTTAAACGACGAAAGCGGCAGACGGCTCAGGAAATGTATCGGTTCTAAAATGTATCTGTTGCTTCTTCTTCTTTTTTTTTTTTTTTCCTGACAAAATTATTGTGCCCGGTTTGAGCTTTGTGTCACCGAATAAAAACATATACGGGCGTATTGGGGCAGTGATGCACCTTCCCGTTAATGCCCCTTGATAATGTCACATCTCCGCAACACAGTATTATAGTTTACCTTTTCTATCTCTCGCACGCACACATGCACACTCACCGCAGGCTGTGCAGACTCCAGCTGCTGCCAAGCGCTGCATGAGGGCATAAATTGTCAGGTGTTGGCCAGTAATTCTAAAATGCAATCTTCTCTGCTGCTTCCCTGCTATCTCACTCCCTAAATTTTCCACCTCTCTTCAATGTCCCTCTGTTCTTTCTAAAGCGCCTTCTGTCATTGTTTGTCTCTTTACCTCCCTCTTCTTTGTGTCTACAAATGTTCGCTTACCCTCATTTCCTTTCTGTCGTTCTGCATGTCCATCCCGTCTCTCCCTGTCCGTCTCACCGTCTTTCTCTTTGCATTAATGGACAGGTAAAGGTCGCATGATAAATGCGTCGCAAACAAGTCAGAGTGTATTAGATTATAGTTGTAGTCTCCAGCTGCTGAGTTTTGGCACCAAAGCCACCAACAGAAAATTGTGTTCCCGTTCTTTATAATTCCAAATTACGCTTAAGCAGCTGCACAACAAATCAAAGTTACAGTGTATGGTAACAGAAAAAAAAAAAAAAATAATAAAAAAGAGAAACATTGGGATTGAATCCTAACTCTTGGGTTAACATAAATAAAATGATAAATTTTCTATGCCAAAATGACTGAATAAAGCAATTAATGAAGTTTTTGCTTGCCCAGAGTTTCCTGATGTTTCATGAGCACATATTTTCCCTACATTTTATGCACACAAACTTTTTTTTGATTTTTTTAAAAAAAAAAAAAAAAAAAAAAAAAAAAAAGGTTGTCACACGGTGTAAAGCTTTTTCTCTTCCCGACTCCAATGACCGAGAATCAGTGCCTTAAAAGTTGGAAGCAAAACCAGAAGGATAAAGTTTTTCCTCACTGACTAAGGAGCAGAAGCAAAGTTTTTGAATACCATTACAGTCATTCTCAAAATTCCACATGACAATAGACGAGCAAAGGTAGATTCCACCCCTTCCCAAAACATGTCACCTTACTAAACAAAATCTCCACGTAGGTCAAGGGCTCACCAATTAAATAGATTGTTTACATCTAAAAGCAATGTAAATACATTAAGAACTGAAAAGAAAAATCATGCAAGCGAGGAAATTGAAATCCAATTCCTTTTTTTTTTCTAAAAGTTATTTATATCATGGCAGTCTGCAATTTTAAATGATGCTTTGACTTTCTTCTGATCATTAACACGTACATATCACAATTAAGAAGAGAGGAAAGAACCAGTGTTCAATTGAAAAACAGTAAAAACATGAAATAAAAAAATAAAAGAGGGACAAAAGCGGCAAAAAAAAAAGACTTC
>NW_015112736.1:362394-412918 GCF_001443285.1 Poecilia latipinna
CACACACGGGCACAGGAGCCATCACCCCTCACGCCCTCCCCTCTTGCTCTCTTAGCACATTCTTTGGTCAAACCCAAGGAAGCAGCTCACCAGGCTAGACATCATTCGCTGTTCTGAGAGGCAGACAGGGAGGGAAGGAGTTCACATAGAGAAATCAGCAGGAAACTTTGGAAGAAGGCAATTTAGAAGCAATCAGAGAAAAATTTGAGGTGGATTAGGTTGAGGGTGTGTAGGAGCGGGGAACCAACGCCGTATCCATCTGTCTATGAGAGGCCTTCATCAGCAGTCATCTCCTGGCCGGCCAAATCAATCTCTCCTCCTTACTCTCCGCTTTTCCTCCTTTACCTTCATGCTATCTATCCACTCTACTCCAGTTCCCTCTCCTCCACTAATCTCCTACTCCCCTCTTGTACTGCTCCCAAACATTTTACACTCAGATTCAGTCAGATGGTCTTATCAAGGGCAACCTGAAGAGACAGAACACTGAGCAGCCGGCGTGTTGCTCAAGAGCACATCAACAGCCCAGTTGATCTGCTCTTTACCACATCAAACACGCAGACCTTCAGCCTGTGATGTGTAGGTCGATTTCCACTGGGCCACTTAACTATAACTGCTCCCTTTCTTCCATTTCCTTCATAAGAAGAACTACTTTTGGCGAGTCAGTGCCCGTGTCGGTTTCTTTCTATGTACGCGCATGAACCATATGGGCTATATGTGTGTAAATTATGATGTGGGAGTTAGTATGAGCTACGCAGCAAAGCACAGACTGTACGGAATAAAAAAAAAAAATGTATGGCCACGGTAGATCTCTATTCTAAAATGAACTGATTTGGTCTCCAGACACTATTCGCCCAATTTCCTACATTATCTTTTCTCTATCATTTACCATACATCAGTTATCATTGAGACTCATTTATGAGAACCCATTTCATCTTTAGAGAATTCTCAGATGATAGAAAACTGATCTCCTCTGCTCTGGTATTACTTTTGACTGTCGTCCAATCTGAAAGCGGGCAGAGTTGAAATTGCTTTAATATTCCCTCAGTTTCAACGTGTTGCTGGCATAATACTTTGTATTTCGGCAGCATGGTCACGAGGATCGCTAACAAGAAAAGAAACCAAGATATCTTTAAATGTTTAAACTTGTGAAACAGACCTCATAACCTCTTACAACAAATGTGCGCTCGGGCAAAGCGTTCAAATCCTGCAGATGGCTGCGAGAGCTGCTCTGGAGCAAACGACAAAACTCTGCAAACTTTCTAAATGCGACTGTGTATTTGATTAACTTCTCTCTGCAGGGCTTAAGTGTTTGCTTTCTTCTTCCTATATGAAACACCCTCTTTTAATACAATGACATCCACATGTTGAAAAGATCAAAGCTCAGAACTCATAACTTCTTGATTATTGACAACCATACTTTGTCTGAAGAGACAACATGGAAATAATCACCTCATTAAAGATTGTGGAGGGGAAAAAAATCTCAATCAGCACATCTTCTCGTTTCTCAAGAACAATATGGAGGAAAGTAAAGCAAAGTAAGTGATAAACTAAATATACAGTGGACTATGTTTGCTGACTAAAAGTTCAGTGGAAATATCTCTAATATTAAATGAAAAGTTATCTTGTATCTCTTTAAGATTGGAGGGAAATTAGATATTTTAAAATTATTTGAGGGAATTCTATTACCATTTTTCAAATCCAGCAGAGGAAGGGAAAGTTCTAAAGTTATGAAAATGTATTGCAGCAGTCACCTAGGATAACAAGAAAGTGACTTCATTGGTTTCAACACTTGCTGCTGATTCATTTCTAATGGGACAGACAATGTCCCAACAAAGATGCACACATTACCATCCGATTGATTTTAGGTGCATTTGACAAGCAGACCCAAAATGTTTCGTTATTCCCCAACATATTTCTTTGACTTGGACATTCTTTGTGAGCCCTTCCACGCTCAGTTTCAAAGCAGGGTCACAGTCGCAGAGTAGTAACTCTTTCCCCTGTCAGCCAAGCTTCCACTCGGCGGCTGAGAGTGGGAGAGAAAGGCTTCCGCTGGGAATTAAAAGCTGTGATTTTCAGCAATAAAACGATAACCAATGATTCTGTCGCATCAGTTACAGTTTGTGGCTTAGAAAGTAACTGAAACTTCAGTGGAAATGTGTAACTTTAACCAGCTTTGAGGTGAGTTTTTGCCAACACAGACTTTGGCGTTCCGTCGCTTCTGATGCAAGAGAAGACGAATGAAAGCTGCGGTCTGGATTCAGATCTAGCGTTTTAGTCAATGACCAAATGCAAAGAGCTCGTCACCTTTTTCAAAGATACATCTTATAAAAGTTATTCTTTTTTATTCTCCCAAGAAAAATAAATTGTCTACTGAGCGCTGTTTTGAGGATTCAAAGTGTTACCTATACTCAATCATGTCGCAGGATAAAAAAAAAGAATTAAAAAAAAATGAAAGTAATAAAACTAACATTTTTTTTAAATAAAATAGACCATCTCTTGTTCAATCTGATATAAAATATTAAAGTAGATCATTTCAAGGTTTAGAATTTTGACATAATCTGAAGGGCATAATAAATATGTCTGCTTTGATTTTTAAGTTATTTTGAGAAAAAAAAATTTGCAGGAACTCATTGCTCATCTTAACAAAATCAGTAAATCTAACTGATCAGGCGAAATGGGCAGAAGAGCAAAGATTCAGCTGGGGATGAAAGGTGAAAATGATGAGTTGGTACAAATCTATTTATTGTGAATGCATGAAATATTTTAAATTGACCCTGTGAGATTAAGTATAACTTCCGATAAAACACTTTGTTAACAGTAAAATAGACATAAATATAGGCATTTTACAGTAGCAAGGTATTAGCCTCAATGTTTATCAGTCTCTCCATGACGATTTCTGCTTAATGCTGGTGTCATTAGCAGATGTTTGCTCATAGCTGGAAGGCACAAGTGAAGCTTAATGGTTAGCATTAAACTGCTAACGAAGCGCATGTGAAGCCATGCATACATGACATTTATTACATGAAACAACAACACCAGGGTGCTGCTTGGAGCTAGATACTGATCCCTTGGTGGATAGTGTGCAATTATCTCTGATGTACAACTATAATAGAGACAAAAGACGAAAGTCAGAAAAAAAAAAAAAGGGTTTGTGAACCATAATACAAATTTAGTTTTGTCAATTCTCCAATAGATGTACAATACAAAATTTTCAAAGCACAAAGTAAAAAGCAGACAACATGACACATTCATGTCTGTGTCCATATAAAGCAAATTAGCAGTGTTTTATACAAACGTCCATACTATTTAGGGACAACCTAAAAACTATGAGAAAGCCAGAAATAGACTTCATAAAAAATATGATTATAATCATTTGCTAAATAAACAAATGCATAAATAAATATGTTTCATGGTCCTCATATTATACAGAATGGTAATTTTATTTTTGCATTTTTGTAGATCAAGACAGATGCTGTATATGCATGTGACAGTGTGGTAACCGTCACTCTGTCATCAAAATAGATCCAGAGATGGCAGTCGTGCGAAGACTTAAGGAGATCTTTATTTCTCAGTGTGCCTTTGGGCCAGAGCGATAGTGATCTCCTGCTGAGACGGAATTAGCTATAAACTCATTTTCAGTGCCTTGACCCGGATTATGGAGAAGGTGGGTCATGGAAGATATGACAGTGTCCTTATTAATATTCAATAAAACAATGGAGGGTGATACGCTTGAAAGTCAAGGGCTCAGCAGGTGGGGACTTGCCTGTCCTGTTTGCCATAAGAAGACAAAGAATCACTGTTGATTATCACCATTTTTAATTTAAAAACTCGAGAAAACTTTAAATCTTTAGCCTTGTTTCCCCTATTTTTTTAATATGTCAAACAAAGATCAAGAAAATTCACATTTTTTGAAAGTTTATTTTTTCTTTTTAATGATGAAACTTCAGTATCCTCCCCGTTTATTTTTAAAAAGGGAAGGTCACGTTTTCCTTCTTGAGCTTAAAAACATTCCATTTCTACATGCGTTATCCCTTCTCGTATTCAACCCGCAAACATCCACAAACTACACGTGCGCCATCCGAAAATGACAGTAACACGTGCCGCCCCTTAAATGAGACAACTCAAATGACTGTGAAGCCGATTGCTTCCAGTCAAGTCCTGCCCGGCGATGTATTTGCGGCGCCGCATTTTCATTATTAAGGAATCGCCGGATGTTTATGCGAGACAAAAGATGAAAAATAAAGAGAGGTAGGGAAACAGAGGAAAGAGTGTGCATAGCATGTGGAGGCCATTATTTTTGGCGTGCTCCAAGGCTGGGAGAATTAGAAAATATCATTCTGTCAGGGTGATTTGATAGTGCGATGAAAAATGTCAGAAGTGGAGATGACAAATCATGGTGCTGAGGAGAGAGGACTGGGAGACAGGGGATGTCATTTGTCATGAGTGCCATTTGACTGCACCCCACCTCCTCCCTCCCTCTCCCTCCCATCTGCCTTCCCTTCCACATCTCACACCCCTCTCCCCCCTTCTTCACTCCTCAACTTCCTACTCTTCTACCTCCTCCGTTGTCTGCCTGTCTCTCCCTCCCTTTCTCTTTTCATTGTAATGATCTATTTGAACACATTCTACTGCCTCTCATCTTTCTTCATCCTCCCCGATCGTGAACCCTCACTCTGCCCCGAGTCTCCCCAATATTGCTTTACTTTCCCAGCTGCTTACATTAACAGCACTGCAGTCTTCTGGCTTAGTAATTTTTTATTTATTTTTTGCCTTTTTACCCATTTCTCACTCAGCACACAGCAACAAAAGAGCTTTGATTTATTTACGACTAGTTTTCACATAATTTTATCCTTGCTCCTCCCATGTCTTCCTTCGCTCTCCTCACTCTTCCTCCTCCTCAGACAAATCTCTGGTCTTTGTGAATGGGAAGGATTAGACTGGCATTCAGGGCAGAACGCTCAGGAGCATTCGAATGCGCAGACATAGGCATGAAGTGCACACCTACACACTTTATGGAATTGCATGCATACATACACACGTGCGTGGTCAAAATGTCAAGCCTGGTGACATTTAAGCATTTTATCTTGTGTGGCGTCTGCTTCAGATCTTGGGGGGTGGGAAATAAAATAAAATAATAAAAAGGTTCTCAATAATATAAGCTCCACAATAAACACTGAGATCAAATAGCGGGCGACTTAATGCTTTGAAGCACATTGTGAAACTAAAAAGTATATATTCAGAAATGATTAAAACAAATTTAATTGAAAAAACTCATTACTCTATCAATTTATGAATATTTCTTTAAGCCAGTTTTTGACCTTCATTTCTTTCTGAAACCCCAAAAGTATACCCTGAATTTACTGTGTTCCCGTCTGTGTGAGAAATATAAAAGCATACATGCGCGAAGAAATTCACATGGACTTTTGTGTATTTTCACATATATGTCCCCGCACACAAGTCCCTATGTGTGCGTCTGTGCATGTATGTCCAAACCTCTTTGCATCTGATGTAAGAAAGCAAGGGGGTGTGGAAACGGGGTTGAGGTGGGGGTGGTGCTTTGTTGCGTCTGGCCATCCTCAGTGTAGCGTGGTCTGTGCCGCTGTCCGGGGCCTTAATGCCGGGGTAATTAAGGAACAGCTTCAAGGTTGCATGGACACAAGACAATCCAGGCCTAATGAAGTATCGATCGACCGCATTGGGGCCCATGCTTGGACTAAGGCAAGCTGACATTCATTTAGAGCAGGGCCATTGCGGGACGGCAAACACGCACACATATACGGCACACATCACAAAAGCAGGCTGATGACAATATAAGAGACTCGGCGGCACTCAGTTTTAATCACATGGGAAACAATGAAGAGCCTCGTTTAGAGCCACTGGGTGTATTCGTGGGTGTGTGTGTGTGTGTGCGAGCGCATACCCGTGCGCAAGTGTGTGTGTGTCGCTTCATGTCCGTATCAGTCTCTGAACAACCCAATAGAAGGCTCAAAGCAATCTCCCACTGAAAACAGTACTGATTACACCAATGATGATTATGGTGATAATGATTGTCCTCCCATCAGCACGGTCATTAATGTCGGTTGCATATATATATAAAAAAAGAAAAAAATAAGTCTGTCACACCTTACAATCAATGTCATCACACTTTTTCCAACTGTAGGGTAATAACCCAGTTCACATCATCTCAACGTAATGTATTTGTATTTTAATTTTCTCCTATTTAACTTGGCCTAACAAACTCATCCAGGGCAATTTAGGATGAATTCTATCACGACAACATAGAATACGCCAGAACAGTAACAAATACACTTTTGTTTGTTTGTTCTCATCATGCGTTTGTTCCCGCCATCACAAAAATGTGACAGTTACTGTGAAAACATTTGCATATTACAGCAGCATACAGAAAGTTACACCTGTTTTAATAAACTAAGGCTTGCAGTCAATCACATTCCTTGGGTGACAATTGGAAATACTTTGAAGATGCAGAAATTAATTTCTACAGTAAAACTTCTGCAATTTACAGACAAGAGTATTCAGAGGTTTATCATGAAGCAAGAGCATCCCTCTGAGCCTCTGTTCAGACTGCAAGTTTTAATGTTCTGTTCATATCCTCTTCCCTCCCCCCAAAGGTTCATTTAGCCAAAATCAGTAAATCCAGCTGACCGACTGAAGTGGACAAAAGAGCAAAGAGTCTGTTAGAGATGAAAGGTTAAAAAAATTAATAAATAATGGTTGGTTCGTACTAAAGATATATTTGTGTGCCCTTAAATACATCAAACATTTGACTTCAACCCTGTGAGATTAAAAATACCCTCCGATACATTTTTATTTCACATTAAAATTTTTAAAGGAGACTAACACGAGACTCCAATAAAGTCTGTTGCCCTAAAATGACTTGCAGACTCTGAAGATGACATGACAGAGTCTGCGCGCTTCCATGTTTACTCAAATAAATGTAGATGCTGCAACATGTCACCATACGTGTATTTGTTTTGTTGCTGTTTTGATTGTTGAGCAATCAAAACACCAAAAAAGTCGACTGGCCTCATCTTGAGCGTTTGCGGAAACATGCGCAAATACTGTGTGGAAAGACCCGATTTGACCGACACCTGTCTATGTGGTTAACTTGATCCTGTCGAAGCACTGCGGTTCTGCACAGGGTGTGATCAAAGAGATACAGCTGAAACCTGCGATTTTGTAATGCTTCTTTTCTACTGTTTACATTTTATTTCATTGCGCACCGCTTCCCTCAGTGCAAAATTGTGAAGTGTGAGTTGCATCACGCAATAAAAAAAAAAAGCAAAAAAGAAATCGGATATCCCTCATTCTTCAAAAAAAAGAAGAAAAAAAAATCACTTTTGCACAGCAGTGTGCGTGCCGTGCAGCCCAACTGACCTCAGGTGACCTCAACCCCTGTGCTTGCTTTTATACATGTGCAGAATTACTTACATATTCATACATAAATGGGAGTCTAGACGTGCCCATCCGCAGCGTCTGCCCGTTTCAGTTCCCACCTCGTCCGCAGGCCTTGTGATTATATCTCTGATTGACATATGTTGAGATTCACATCTATTGGCCTACTTGTTCACTGATTGAAGACTTGACTTCTCATCTCCAGACAACTTTATCAAGGAAGTAGTAGTCAGACAATCACAGTGCCAGAGACAAAGGAATAAAAAGCAGAGGCAGAGAGAGAGACACACACACACACAGATAAAGGATATGAATGATCTTGATTGTAATGGCTATAACTGCTGCTTTTCTTGAAAACATGATGCAAAAACCCCAAATCTCCCTCACTGTCCCTCGCTCTGTTTCACACTCTCCCTCTCTCTCTCTCTTTCTGACAAACACACACAGACAAACAAAGCCTCACATGTCGTAAATCCACACCAAGAAAAACATCTGAGAAAAACTTTGCCATTAAAACATTCATAATTGCACAAAACTGCACTGCTAGCGCTCTTAACTCCCACGACAATAGAGCTCCATGCTCAGCGCCTATTATTTCTTGTCCTTGTATTCAAATGTATTTAAATGGGAGATGTTTAGATCCACTTTATGCTGGCAAACAGTCCACCGCTGAGAACTACGCAAAGATCGAGCACTGCAGTCTAGCTTGCATCTACAGTAGAAGCGCAATTTTGAGGATGTAACCCCTCTCTCACCCTCACAGTCCAGCAACTTTTAAACCTGTAGTTAAAGCGCTGACTTCACATTACTATGCCCCCCCACACCCCTCCCTTCCCTTGATCTGGCAGCGCACCGTGAATTTTTGAGCAGCGCCAAAATGCTCTCATTTTAACTGATCGCTCCAATCATATGCAAATGTGGCGGGCAGGTGGGGGGATATCTTTCAGCCGTAATTGGCGGTTCTCTAATGGAGACTTTGGGTGTCAGTTGAAAATATGTTTTAAGCCTTAATGAGTTTTGACGGGTCAGATCAGAAAGTGCCTGGGTGTGCAACTGCGCGCATGTGGGCGCGCGCTTGTGCGTGTGTGCCTGTGCCGCCGCGCTCCACCTGATGCATTTTTAAACAACACCAATTACACCACATGGCGAGTTTCACTGAAACATTTTTATTGTGCAATATCCGTCATATATAGAGACATCAACATTGATTAGATTCACAGTCCCCTCCTGGTGATACGCCGAGGTAATCTAGGACAAAAACGAGGAGAGGGCCTCAAAATGGATGCTAAATGCAAGTGACTGTGGAGGGTCAGGTTTAACCTTTCATGTGATAATCTCAGGCACTCGCACTAACGGCGTGGAATTCATGTCAGCTGTTTGGAAAATACAAAATGAATATAGAAGAGAAAACATGAGCATGTTTTTTTAAGTGCTCAGAAGTTAGTTTTTTTTATGAGCCATGTACAATCCCTCAAAACTGTTCAAACCCATTAAGCTTTTCTGCTTTTTGTCGACATGTGACAGATCAATGCAAAGAATCGCGTGCCTAACGGAAAGAAAAAGGATTAATTGTAGTGAAAATATTTCCCAAATGCAAACCTGAAGTGGATTGGTAGTTGTTCTGACGCCCACTCCCCCTTTTACTCACACATCCGTAAACCCAGACTGTCTTCACGTCACCTGGTGTGGGCGTCATGTAACTTAGAATCGAGACACGGATTTAATGACGTTGGACTTGATGACTTGGACTTGACTTTGGATTTGACTTGATCTTTCACACCAGTGACTTTATGACTTTCGTTGGACTTAAAAGATTTCTTACAAACAGAAATATGTTCCATATGAAAAGCACCGGGCACGCAATGATGAAACCTTACGTACAATCCATCCTGCTGTGCCCCACACCTGCTGCTGTGCCCCAGTATTTCTTTCTCTTGTTGCTACAACAAGCCGGCTGTTATTTACCTGATTTTCTTCAGTATCCTTTGATGACAGCAAAGACTCTGATGTTGGTAGAGAGGTCCTGTCACTCAGTGCTATCAGGGAGGTCTGCATAAATATAGAAAAATGTGTAGGAAAAAAAAAATAACTGCAAATTTCATATGCTACAATGCAGCACAGCTTTGTTCCATAATGTTCAAGTATTTTATGTAAAATTTTGAAAATAAAAAAATTTAAATGTTTTGCCCTCCCATTCCCCCTTCTATGTCAAGTAGGTGGGTCACTCTTAGAAAGTATATTTCCCTTTTGCATTTTTCCCCACGTGTAAATTTGTTACAAATTGCCTGCTTAAATGCAATACATTTTTTATTCAGACAATCCTGTGTTTTATTTAGCTGTTACTTGCATTTAGTAAATTCTCAATCTCCACATCTAGCAAAAATGATTAAGAAAACCATAAAAACTAAAGTAGAGAAGTTAAACGCGTCAAACCTCCTTTAGACATTTAAACTTAAGCAAAAAAAGGATGAATCAAAGCTCATAAAGGCACTAATGCGTGCTTAATGTCATCCTTACAGCTATGTTTTTGTGCTGAATAATTTAAACTTGGAGCCATGAAAGTGACAAGTTCTAACTCCTGTGTAAATCAACAAAAGATTACAGACTGGCTTTTAAATCAGATGTTTAGCAGTGATGTCATCAAACCTCATAAAATAATTTTAATTTAAACAGTTTGCAATAGAAACACCGGTAATGCTACATGCTACCTATAGCACTTTGAACTGCCTTGTTGCTGAAATGTGCTACACAAATAAACTTGACTGACTGATATTTCACTTGCAGGTGTAACTGCAGTGGAAGTTGTTCCAACGCGTGGGGCTGAAAACAATTACTAGCCACACTTTGCACATTTTCATCTTTAGAAAACATGTATTAATTTCCTTCCACTTCGCAATAATGCACTACTTTGTGTTGATCGACAATCCTTGTGGTTTTAAAGTAATAAAATACGGGAAAGTTCACCAGTCTAGGTATTGTATAAGTGTTAAAGTTTGTCCGACTCCAATGTATAGCTTTTGGTCTGTTATATAAAATTTCCACAGCTTATCCACGATAAGACTTTTGTCACCAAACGTCCTGCAATTATTCATTTTGACAAAATGCAGCAGTATCTAAAATTTCCCATTAATATGCATGTGTTGCTATCCTTGCAATTTACAAAGCAACTCGTCATTTTGCCCAGCAGTAAAACTGCAATAGAGGCAACAGATTACTTTGACACTCCAAGTGGTTTTAGATTTATTGTGCATAATAAACACATGAGCGGCTTTTGAATGAAATCATCCAATGCATCTACATCTAGTTTTACTTTATCTGTACAAGTGCATGTATAAACAAATAGCTGAACAGAAGGTGGCACTTCAACACTCAAATAGATCATAAATCATGTGGACGATAAATCATGGTTTGTTTGGACGTACAGCAGGAGGCCGAGAAGTGAAACTGCTGTCCGGTTCATAGGCCTGTGTATTAATAGAAAAAGAAAAAAAAAACTGCCCACCTGGGTGGCCATAAATAACAAAATATGAGGTGGCAGCTGATGATCTGAGTTTGGTTTATCCTATGATGACTGAGTCGTTACATAGAAAAGTTGCCAAGGTTCTCCCACAGTGCACTTGTAAAGTTTGTGAAGAACAGGTTGAATTTGCTCAAGATTAACTTATAGCACTGTTATAGCTGAGTTATAAACACGTTCCCCCCCCCCTTTTTATATCTAAAATACCTCATAATGATCAAAGCCATAACTCTGACTGTCCAGCACTTTTTGTATTTTTCTACAAAAGGTTATTTTGATGTTGCTCCACTGCTGCCTACTGCAACTTGCAATCAAGGCGTGTTTGCCACCAAAGAGTTAAAAAGAATGTATTTAGCAGTACTTTGCTAAACAAACCTCCATGTCAATTTATGCCATGTGAAAAAGTAGGACAGCATAATCCTTTAGCACAAACCCAATCTGGGAAATCTGAAGAGTACGTGATTAATTCTTCGGTATTAATCATGTAATTCTTTCATATAAAACAAAGCTTAAGCCTTATTTGCTAAGATATTTGACCTTGGCAGAGAGTTAAGACATTACAGCTTGGATTTAAAATGCATCTAAAGATTAAAAATGATGGTTGACTATTACTAAGGATTATAAATCCAAGGAAAATTGCTTTTTCATTTTGAAACAAAACTGATTTTAGAAGGGAGATGGGGTCAGGTGGTATATGAGGTGACAACTTGAGCTTAGATTGAGCATGTTTTCTGATGGATATGGATGTTGGATAGAAGAGATGGCACATTATTTTACTTATATATATATATATATATATATATATATATATATATATATATATATAATTTGCCCCCCACATTTTCCTTTTTACAGAAGCATAAAAATTAAAGTAATATCCTTGTAAGAGAAACAAGATTTGTTCTAAATTTATGCTTCAGTGCTTGAGGCTACACGGCACCTCAGACACACAGAGTTTATTTGATCTCTGCTCGTTGAGGGGAAAAAATCCTTTATGACTATCAAATGTGTCTCACTCTTTCCCTGTGAATCTTGTTTACCGATGCTGCCGTGTGTTTATCTGTGAATGAAAATGACTCTGGAGACACCATGCACTCCTTTGCCCCAACAACAACACATATTTCTTTCATTTCATGGTCTTTATAGAGAGTGGGAAAAAAGTAAAGTGAAAGTACAAGGTCGCTTTCAAAGACATCGTTTTTATAATTCATGCCGAAGTCAGATGCGGGTCTTCGACTTGATCCAGGGGCCTTGCCAAATGTTTTATTTAAATTCATTGGTCAAACATTTCATATCTTGAGGCCCCTTCAGTAGGAACTCTTGTTTTCTGTACATATAAATATAATCATTAACAAATCAAATAAGCGAGCGCATATCTTCTGTACAAGAAGTACAAACACTCTTGTACAGGTTAGTCAGTAGTCAATATGTTTTCTACAGAAACACCCACACACTTAACACCTATCCAAGATCAGGTCAGTTATGCATAATCCAAACTCTCAGCCCATTTTATGCCAATTACATTTTCTCTCAAACTTTCGTGTAATGGCTGGTAACACCCTTCTTCTAGTAACATTTCTTAATAATTGAGTTTAACACATGAACTCTTTGGGAAACCTTGATGAACTTCGACTTAGGTCTATTTTGTTATTCCCCAGTTTTGAAATGTCCTTAATGCTGATAACGAATAAATCCGAGTGTGTACGTCGTTTGCTTTTACCTTTGGATACAAGAACAGAATAAACAGTTTCAAGGTTTGCTTACGACTGTTTACAAGCGTAGCTAAGTTTTATGAATTGCTAAATAAATTGGAATTTTTTTCTTTGGGGGCTTATTGGAAGTTATAAAGCAGATTGTATAAAAAGCATGTTTATTTGGGTGTTGGGCTGCATAACAATTAAGGTAGAAAGGTGATAAAATAGAATGAGCCTCTGATGACTTTGGCTTCATCAGTTTTTTTTTATATTTATGCCAATTGTTAAATATTAAAAAAAAAAAAAAAAAAAGAAATAGTTCAACTACATGGAGAACAGAAAGTATTGGAAAGTACCATAAAAATAATGAAATTGCTTAATTTTAATGCTCCTAGCAAGATTTGATTGTAAAATGAGTGAAGGTTGATATAGTTTTTATCTATAGAACAATTTCCCATAATACATTTTCCCAATTTCTTTTGCACTCTTGTCATAAATTGTTAATCAAAACAGAAGCTACATTTTCAAAAACAGGGCTTCTGAACATTTATATCTCTAACATCACAAAATGCATGTGGCAACTTTTACTTTTTTTTTTTTTTTTGCTTTACTAGTATATTTCAATTGCTTTCCTCAAGTTCAAGGTTTGAACTTGTCTTCTGCACAACTTATCTTAAAGTGTATACACGTCACATATGTTTATTTACAGTTAAACACATGAAAGTAGTTTGTAAAAAAAAAAAAAGGTCAGAGGCAGAGTAGAATCGTCAGATTGTACACTTTAAGACCATTGAAGATTTTATTAAAAATTTTAAATTTTAAGATTTTATTAAAAATCTTCAATGAATTTCAAAACCATGTAGTCTGGTGGTCAATGTGTTCTATTGAAAGGATGATGTTTCTGAACTGTTGCATTGCCCTCCATGTTCACAGAAGATGATTACCAGATAAACACACTTGGGGACCAAATATCAGTTTGTGTCGGCAAGGAAAGCCTCCATTATATCCCACGCCATGATCATAACAGTCAGAACCTAAAACATAATAAGAAAACTCCAGTCACCAGCAGGAAGAAGGAAGTTCTTTGGCGATGTTTAAGAAGATTAAACTGAAGTGAAATATTCTGGCAAATCATTGATCCAATTGATCCAAGCAAACATTTACTCATTTTTAGAGGGTCAGATATGGGTAGAAAGAAGATTGATGAAAAGTTCTGTAAAACTAAATCCAAGTTTAAGATATGCAAGGTTAAGCCTCGCGCAACTCAAGAGAAACTCCAAGGCTTCAGAATCTATGTTGAAATCTGCTGAAGGTTGCTTATCTGCCATGATTCCCATCAGCAGCTGATCAGGTCTATTCATGCACCTCTTGTGACATCAAACAAAAATGCTCAAAGAACTCAAGGCTCTTTATTTCTTCATCACTTTTTAAGAACTATTTCAGGAAATCCTCTAGTGGAAATCCAGATTTCATTGCCCAGCTGTGCTTTTATTGCCTATGTACGTTTGTTAAGATTCCACACCACCCATCATTATAATGTGATGGGAAAAACATAAAGTAAAACTTAATGTACAAATTTTAAATGTTAAAACCTTGGTACTTTCTGATGTTGGGGATTGTCTTTGAAGGATGGTGCTGATTGGTTTAAAAAAAAACAAAAAAAACAGGGCCTGGTCTCTGAAGCAGCTGAGCCTTTGGGACGGGGGAGTCGACATGACAAGCAAACAACTTGTGCTGACCTTGGCGCTTTGGGCAAAAGGCCTTCAAGGTGTATGCAAAAGCTGCACAGACATCTCAGAAGGAGGCATCTGCTTTTGAAGTGAAGTGTTTAAGTCTGTAAGTTTGTTAGCGTACGTATGTGTGTGCATGTGTATATGTGAGCGTGCGTGTGTCCATGCGGTTGCGAGAGAAAGTGCGTGCATTTTTCAAAAGCAACCAAGGATACCCATAGGCCTGAATTCTATCAGGCTCTTTGATATGGGCATCTCAGAGTGTTTATAATTACAAACAAACCCGATCATGATTAAAACATTGCTACAAAGCACGGAGGTGGCCAGGGAGAACTGATCTGACCCAATGTGTGTATCTGCGTGTATATGCGAACACATGTACCCACTCCATCCTTGTTTATGGGCCGTAGAAAAGGTAAAAAAATAAATAAATAAAAAGCAACATGGGGCTTCAATCCTCATGTTGAAATCGCTGGCCGTCGCCAACATGAAGGCAAAACCGTAATGACAGCTGATCATCATGCCACTCCCGGAGGGCAAACAACCAACACTGCTAGTGTTTCTCAGCATGTATATTATATGTGTGTGCGTGTGTGTGTGTGTATGTGTCCGTGTGCGTTTTCATCATGGCCCTGTTTCAAACAGAGCATCTTTCAAAGGGAATACTAATCCTCAGAAATGAGGCGTGAGATCAATATTCCCATGTTTAATTGGATGCCAACTGATTTGGCTGCGAAATAGTCAGCACGACGTCCCTCTGTCACGGCGACGGAGGCCCAAAAGTCAGCCAATGCGACTGTTGGGGAAAGCGTGCAAGAAAAAAATAAAAAATAAAGGTAGCAGACGAACGGGTAGGTGGACAGACAGACCAAGAAAGTGAAAAGAGTGGAATTGAGACTTGACTTCAAAGTGTTAGGACGTTATGATTGCTCCAGCCATTTATGGGGTGTTTGGGGAGAGAGGAAAACCTCAGGGGGTCGTCCCATCATCATATGCCCCACTTGCCGCTGTGATTTGGTGATTTTTGTCTGGAAGCCATGTTTTGAGAGGAGCAGGGGGGACTATTGAAAGGGGGGAAAGCAGAAGGGGGGTGCAAAGGAAAGACGGAGGAAGACAAGGACAGGGGGATGGACAGGGGGATAGAAGGACTCAGGAAAAGAAGATGGGTAAGTGAAGAGGAGTGTCCGGGACTGCCGTCAAATGGTTGAGGTGTTACCATGGCGACAGTAATGAAGGGTCTCAGGACACCCTGGAGCCATAGACGAGGAGGGGTTCGGTATGGGGTAGGGAGGAAGACGGGAGAGTGATGGTGAAGAGTATCAAGGGGGAGCAGAAATTGAAAAGCGGAGGGAGAGAAAATGTAAGAGGCCTGAAGGCTTTTTTTTTTTTTTTTTTTTTCCCCCCCTTTTCTCCAGACAAACTGACTATGTTGACACACATTATGCCACAATGCTGTCATGGAAATGTATTGGTTAACATGCGACATCAAATAATTCTGCCTAAACTGCAAGAAAAAAGAAAAAAAAAGTAGTCTATATGCTTGCAGGGTTGTGTACAGAATTTGTCACAACAAACTGAGTAAAATTTGTCTTTTCTGTGAAAAGAAATCATCAATTTGTATGTAAATTGTGGCCACATTTGACATTTAAAATTCAAAGCTTATCTCTTACTGTCACAGAAGGCCTCAAGGCCATTTAACTAAGAGGCCGTCATGCTGAGATATAGAGCGTGGTCACACACTTCTACTTTATTTTAGAATACATTGAAATCAAATAAATCATGTACCAACATGGCTCTTAAGGCAGAAGTGTTCAAATGCTAGGGTTTTCAGATTCTGATCATTAAACGCTACACTGTCCAAGTGAACGTCTCTGATGTATGTTTTTGGTTGGGGGGGAAACTACTTAAGTTTGACAAATCTTTCATATGAACAAAACCAGAAAACCAGTGTTAAATAATCTTTTAAAGAAAAACAATGTGTAGTTTACAAAATTGTTTTTTTTTAAAAAAGTACTTTACTAATTTGATTATGCAAGTCTGAGTCAAAAAGGAAAGATAAAAGTGCAACTGTGCACACTTTCGGCTTCTCAAGGCTTTCATTTTTAAATTTGCCAAGAATAAAACCAACCAGGTCAAACAGGTTGTTCAGCCTGCTAATTATGCACGGAAACTGTCCATTGCTTCCATGAACTCCGGCTAAAATACTAAATGGGTCGCTGGTGCATTCCCACATGTCAAGAGCAGTAATATGTTTTAATGAGCCTTCTTTTCAAGGTGGGAGACTAAACTTCTAATTTTGGCGAGGGCAGGAAATGATGAAGAACCTCTGGAGTAAAACAGACATGACTGAAATTTCACTTACAGGGCAGAGCAAGTCAGGAGGGAAGCACTGGGTTAATGAAAAAACGGAAGAAAAAAAAAAAAGACTCAAGGCGAATTACCAAAAGAAAAGTCTTTGCACAGTGTATTTGCAAATACTGAATACAGCTAGTCATTTATTGCAATAAATATGTAATGTTCGTTAAAGTAGACCATTATTTCGAGTAAAGATGACTACCAGTGAACCAGCGCAAACAGATTTCCTCAGTTGCAGGCTTGCTCTCTGCCAGGAGCCGTTGTAATTCCACAGAATATTTGTGCAACTGTTTTTCAAAGAGAATTGCTTTCAGCATCTTTACAAATCCAGACTTCTTTTGTTTTCCACCACATTAAATGAAAGCTTGCAAAATTCACCTTGGCCAGTGATCCGTCATGTCATTCTGGGTGATGGCATGAGTCAAACATTTAAAAAAAAAAAAAAAAAAAAAAAGACAGAGACATTCTCGGACAATTTTGTGAGGTACTGTAACCTTATATTTTAAAATGTATATACACGTTTAGTTATATTACAACAAGAAACTTTAGTATATTATGATGTTGTGATGCAGAATGAATGTAGCACATGATAGTCAATTAGTTTTACAAATGAAAACCTAAAAACTGATGTGCCTTTGCATTCTGGGCCCCTTGGTCGGTTCTTTGTGCCTCCACCTTTAGGTGCAATTTCTATTTTTTTTATGGATGTCTCTATCAGCTTTGCATAGACACTGACATTTTTTAATTTATTTTCTTTGAAAGATAGCCGACAGTCACATAATTGGATGGTGAATTTGTAAACAGCAATGTTGTAGTCTTACCCTGGATAGTCCAGTTGCTTTTAGGACTGAACTTGGTAAGACTGAACCATTATAACACATGAATATGCTTTGTTGTAAACCAGTGGTCCTCAGTCCTGGTTGTCAGGATCCAAACCACCGTAGTTGTCATGCCAGGCCAACGTATGGCACTGTGATTTTAGAATGTTGTTGAAATCATGCTAAAATCAATGCTATCAACCACATTTTTTTTCTTATTCGTATGTGCCTGCATGAAACAAACACTGCAACCATGCATCCTGTGCATGTGCGCTTTTCATACCAGTGGAGTACTTCCCACCTCCGTGGGAGGAGGTCCCCCAAAAACGTTCACTCCGAGACCCGATTCCAAAACGTGCCAGAGACAGACACTTTCATCACTGAAGACATGTAAATGCGCAACTGGATTGCAGCAAAATAAAAAATAAAAGTTAGTTTCAATGTGTAAATGAGTCCTTAGTTACTTTTTTTTCCCGACAGATTCCTCTCCCAGAGCTTTTGATCTCTGCAGCTCCCCCAGAGGTTCCATGGGCCTCTTGGCTGCTTTTATTTATTTTTTCTAAACGAGCTCTCCGTACTCAGCATGTGAGCTTAGGCTGGCACATATCTTGTATCGAATACTGCTTTATAATATCACCAAGCCCTGCTTTTACTGGTATATAGTTTTATCTCTAACGTTGGTCTTCATTGGCCTGTTTGTTCACCAATGTTCTCTAATAAACATCCGAGGCCTTTAAGAAAAAAAAAACTGTATTTAAACTGTGTATAAATTACACACCTATGGAGTTTTTGGAGATTTTGTAAAGCTGAGGTTGTTGGAGATATTGTGGAAAAGTTCAAAGCACCACAGTATACAGTCACAAAAAGAAGTGCATCCTCAAAATATGGTTTTAAAATGCAAATGATCTTGTCTTTGCAGAATTAGGGAAAAAAATATAGTACAGATACACACATTAGATTCCTACTATGTAATTATTAAAGAATGGATGAAGCGACAAAAAAATGTAAAGTATAGCCTCAAACACTAGACAACGACCTTTGAATTTAAAGAGTTTCTTCATTCACAAGTTAACATGCCAGAAAACTAAATAAAATTTTTTATCAGTTTGACATTTAGCAGCATCACCTTTTGATGAACTAAAATTATTCTCCATAAATTTCTTTGTCAGCCAACACAAAGTACAAATTTAATTTAATATTCTGACTGCTGTTTGGAGAATCTATATGGTTGATTAAAAAAAAAAAAAAAAAAAAAAAAAAATGCACACAACTCTGATTTATAATTTACACCATCAACATCAAACTTTTGATCATCATGTCTGCGGAGGGAGATTAAACCCTCTAGCCGACAAATATTACATGTATTGATTAGAAATGTAGTAAAGTATCTATGTCCTGAGGATAAATCTAACAAACAGATGTCAAAGAAAACACTTGATTTTTTTGGGGGGGGGAGAGAAACTGAAATAAAAAAAGACTTGCACGTGTAATGATATTCATTTCATCTGGAAAATTAAAATCAGTTGTGTATCCAATCCAGTTTGTAAAAACTGTACAAGAGCCGATAATTTATCCCTGGCAGGGATTTGAAACTGAACTTCTTCCGATCTCGTTGTGTGGTCTTGGCGAAAGTCTAAACAGATCTACAAAGCTTTCTGCAGCCTGAGATCCTTCATCGCTCATCAATAGAGTGATCAATATGTGGACATGTGGGTATTGACTGGGGTAATGATGACTGCAGCACAACCTCACAGCCACACACACACATATGTAAATACAGTACTCACACACGCACACACACACGTATATCAAACTGCCTGACAAAAATAAATTAATAAATAAATAAAAATACACACATACAGTATATGCTGTCTTAACAAACTGCTCTCCAAAGGCTACTTGGAGATAGAAATGGATTTGAGCTGAATGACAGCACTTTAGTGTGGCCCTCTGCATGTTCCTGCGAGTGTGGATGTGAAGAGTATGGATAGGTATAGTATACCTGCCCCTCCATGTGAGTCATAACAAATAAACTGCACTCCTCTTGTCAATAGTTATTATAGACTTTCAGAGACAGCGTTTTATTTGCTCCATCTCATGACCCTGACATGGCGGTGAGTGGCATTCATCGACTCGCTGACCCAAACCGACTCAGATCAGACAGTTTGACTGAATCAGTCTTTCATGTCTTCCTTTGATTTTCCTCGATTCGAAAGTCTGACAATAGAAATTTCTCAAAGAGAAAAAAAAAAAATCAAATAAAATAAATAAACTTCTGGATGTAAAGAATATTGTTGAAACAATTGGCTTCACTATGAGTTGGGACCAAAAATTAGGTCATGGTGCTGTATCTGGCAGGTCATTATAGACCAAAGAACCAATATATTTTAATGAGGCCCAGACCCATGATAAAAGATTAAATTACTTATTTCAGTTCTTTAACAAAAAAGGGGGAGGTGAGTCTTTCCAGAGTAATAGGAAGAATATGATTGAGTTTTATTTCTTTCTGCTTGGCACATTGAACTAAAAAGACCAATATTGCAGGCATTATCAAAAAAAAAAAAGAAGAAGAAGACGTTCCAAACAACTTTTCCCTCAAGGAGAATTCATAAAATATACAAACCAAACCAGACTCTAAAAGTTCAAATAGAAATTTGTTAAATGGCTGATAGTAAGATACAAAACGTGTCCAAGCAGCGTCGTTCAGAATACGCATAAACACTGAAACAGAGGAGATGTTAATTCATTAAAATAATCTCAGTTTGGCTTCACGTTGGTTTGAGCCGTGACACACATCAAGGCATTGTTCAGGGAGGCCCAATAAAAGCAACACTGTCTTAACAGGCAATTGTGTCTGTCTTGCTGCGAGCGCACTCTTAGTCACGGACAGTGAGTTTATTGGGTGGATCAGTGTCAGGAGCACATGTGCACGCACCCACACACACACACACACACACACACACACACACACACACACACACACACACACACACACAGGCTTTAATAAGCCCACACTTTAATTTAGGCCCCGTCACTACAATGAGGCTTCTAACATCAGACAGCAAATTGTTCTTGTTCAATGAAAGAAAAAAAAAAGAAAAAAGAACTCTCTCCCTTTTTCTTGCAAACGCACACACACACACACACACCCACGCACACGCTTCATGTATGGACAGAAACATAAGCAGACAAAACAAAGGGAGGGGATAAGAGGATAGAGGAAGACTATATATATTCAGCCATGTGAATATCTGCTCACAAACATGAAGGCATGGATGTGATTGTCTGATTTTTTTTTTTTTGCATCTACATTCCCCACCTTGCACACCTGTTTCTAGGTGCATGTGCTTACATCCATGTTTCGCCATCAGACTGAGTAATAGTATGCGTATGTGTGCGTGTGTGTGGGTGGTATCTCTAGCCTCTTGAATATGTTCAGTTAAATAAGCTGATTGTTCTTTAAAAGCTTAATCAAACCCTAATTAGCATAGCTGTAATTGCATTTGCCTCATGGCTGTGGCCCATTGACACGGATTCCCATGTTAATTATTGTAATTGCCTCACTAATGCTATGAATACTTCAAAGTTATGCAAATTGCAGTGATGAGTAATCCAGAAAGTGTTTGAAATGGCTGTCACACGCGCACACCGTCTGATTGTGAATTCTGCTTCTTTCTCACGACAACACAGGTGAAGATACAACATACATTTCCATATTCATGCGCAGTAATTGAACACAAGTGTATGAGCGCACACACAGAGAACTTGATACAAAGGGGAATACACACACTACCATTAACTAACTTGCTCCCACCCACACACAATCAAACTCTCAGATCAAAGTGTTAAATCATAAAGATGAGAAGCTCTCTTAGAGTGTAACACTTCAAGCAGGGTGGTGGTTGTATTAGTACAAAGAATTAATGAGGGCACACAAATACACTCAGCCTCACTGCACAAGACCCCCCTCCACACACACACACACAAACAGTCTTCATAGCAGAGAAGCAGAATGTCAGACTATTCTATGTACTAATTACCCTTGCTTCATCTCTCTCATCTCTTATCCTCACTCACTCTCTTAACACACACACACATACACACATTAATGAAGGCCTGTTGACTGCTGTAATCCCATGCTAATACTCCAGAGAGTCAAATCAATGTGACCCCACAGTCTCTGTGCATAATGCACCTCCATAATGAGGTTGGTGTCGGTACATCTGCATACACACACAGATAAACTTTTTTTTTGGTCCTGTAAGAGGTTGATCTCTCTCTCTCTCTCTCTCTCTCTCTCTCTCTCTCTCTGTCTCTGTCTCTCTCTGTCTCTGTGTCTCTGTGTCCCCCTCCCTCCCTCCCTCTCAAAGGAAAGATTAACCAGTTTATAAATTTGGGGTCGATCTCAAAGTGCACTCAGGTAGACATTTCCAAGTCTATTAGTTACTCACTATTGCCAACTTTCATGGGTGTGATTGTCACAGGTGTGTTCTCATACTCATGATGCTGACAGCTCACATATTTACCATGACATGCAAAGGCATTTGTATCACTTGGAACATTTTCACATCTTGTCACGCAGTAAAACAACAACCTCATTTGAAATTTATTCTATAGTTCAACACAAAGGAGTGCACTGTCCTGTCCTAATGAGAGGGGAAAGGTTGAATCATTTAAAAAATAAAATGCATGAAAAATATTTATTTGGACCCCGTTTACTCCGACATCCAAGATTAAATCTTTTGCTACCAACTCAAGAACATTGGTGAACAAAAAGCCTCAGGAAGACCCAAGACACACCTGACAAGTCAGGGAACAAGTTGTGGAGGATTTTATAGAAAGTTTAAACAATAACCAAAGCAAAGTTTGTCGTAAATTAAACATAAACCAACAGGTAGTGCATTAATCAGAGGCACCAAGCAGGCTTACTGTAAGTCTTAAAGAGCAGCAGACATTCATAACTCTGTCCCACCTGCAGTATACCACAAATCATGTGGAAGAAGTTGCTCTAGTAACAAAAGACCAAAGCGGAAGTTTTCCCCACACGTGTCTGGGATAAAGTAGCTTATCCCAGACAGAACCAGACATACATGTTTGAGTGTTTTCTGCATTAGAGATGACATTTTTCCACACAATTTTCTTCTGCATGCCTCATAAGGAATGATGTGGAATTTTCTAGTGTGGGATACACGTCACGTAAGTGACAGTAACGGCACCGACAACAGTTTGTTGAAGTTAGAGGATGACAATCATTAGGACTGCATCCTTCTTCAGTGGTCCAATAAATGTAGGCACAATAATTTTTCATCTCTGACATAATTGCATTTTCATAGTGCAACCACATGTTACTTCCTGAGTTTTTCCATGAATCCAATAGTTGTCAGGGGTTGAAATTCAGATTACAACTGGAAAAAAAAAAAAAAAAATCCATCCGTCTAGTTTTCCATGACCCAATCATCCTGTCATCACCACAAAACATTGCATGTCCAGACTGTGGAAAAATCAAATACCCTGGTTTTCATGTGGATCTGATCTCGAGTATTGGGGGATTGAATCCTAACCCCGTCTTCCATGAACCATTTCATTCTAAAATCCCCTGATTAGAATTACATTCAAAGCACAAATATCCCATATAATTTGTTGATGCATCTCACATCTAATAAGTGCTTAAGAGTCCCTGTTTTTTTTTTTTAACAAAGTGATGATCTTTAACAGATTTCAGCTAGTTTTGGAAAAGACAAGTTCTCTAAGCAACAATTGTGTTATTAGTACAATAAGTGAGATTTTGTCAAAAACAATCAGTAAACTCAGGTTAACATGAAATATAGTTTGTCTTTTCCGTTCCATGCTAATTAAAAAAAATGATTCAAGAATTTATGATATTTAACTAAAGCTTCCTTTTTTTGAATATTGAATAAAACTAAATATTAAATAGCATCTGTTTTTACTGTAATATACAGAACAACTTGAAGCTAGCTTTTTTTAATTTTCTGATAAATACTAGTGCACACTCAGAATTGCAGTATGCTTCAAGTAACCTTGTTTGTTGATGCCTAAAAAGTGTAAATGTGTTTCAGGGAGGAATGGTCATTGTGGTTTTTGTGAAGGGATAGACAGGGAAGAGACCAAACATTTATACCCACAACATACCCAAACACTTACATAGTCACATAGACACATGGCTCACCCACAAACACAGTGACACAGTCCACATGGACAGCTCCCTGGAGAGTGCCACTACAACTTCCACCACTTTATTATTGGTCAATTTGGAGGCTTCTTTCACAGGGGTGACATGGCTTAGGAGATGTCACAGCCCAACCAATCAATACCACTCTGAAAGCTCAGGATCCACAGTCTGCGTGCACATGTGTGTGCGTGTGTGTGTGTGTGCGTGGGTGCAAAAGTGTGCGTGCGCGTATATGCGTGTGACTTGCTGAAAGCTGCAGCAGCTGTGGCTGGACTCTACCCTTCTGACCTGTTTACTGGACAGTAATTACATGGGAAGAGACGTCCATCCAGCTCCCGCTGACCAGCTTCACTAATGAAGTACAGCACACAGATAAGCAAAGACAAGGGCCAAGAGGAAAACGAGAGAGACAAATATAGGCAAACAATGCATCTTTGCGATAACTGAGTGTATTTATTTCCATTAGCAACATGAGTATTAGCATACGGCTATACGTTACATGTGACTGAGCTTTTATGTCTCTCTTTAATGCAGCAATGTTTTTGTTTTTTTTTTGTTTTGTTTTTTTTCTTTTACCCCACTGCCTGTGGCAGGATAGGCCCGAGTAGTAGATGAACAAGCTGCACAGCATGTAAGCAATCCCAGGCGTGAGTTTCCCTGACAAACCTATTGATTCTATGGATTTCCACCCAAAGTTGCGATAATGATACATCATGAGCGGATTTGGCAGGACAGACTGCTGGGGGAAGAGGTGGCAAAGCAATTTGCAGCTGTAAAGACCAGAGGTGGTGGGTGGTGGTGATTGGGGGTGGGATTGTGGAGAGGGGGGGGGGGGTCTTCTGATTACTAATGCCCCCAACAAAACAAAAAAGGAGAAGGAGAATATATTCCTCCACTTCCCTGTCCGTCGCCCCATCCCTCTCTCCTCGGGTGTCTTGTTTCCTGGTGTGTCGATATGGATGTATGAATTTGTTACAGAAGGCTCCAGCACAATGGATTGGCTTTGCTGCTTTGTTAAGGATAAGGGGAGTGCAGAAATCATAGACTTTGCCGTGTTTAGTGTGTGAGCTGCGAGAATGGAGCTCATAGATAAACCGATTGTACTTATGTGTGGTGTTTTTCTGTTCAAGGCTCACAGGATCTTATCTTGGAAGCCGGATTCTAAGATGTTTTTTTGTAATATTAAAACCATCTTTCACATTCTGGCTGAAAGATGCTGTAAATAAATGTTTGAATTCTTTGCACAGAGCAGTCTTCTGCACTAGGCTGCATCAGAAATGAGATTAAAACGGCACATCCTCCTAGGTGAAGGTTTCTAAATTACACAACACTGATCTGTGTAGCGAGGCAAGGGTTGGGGAATATTACACAAAAGTGGGGTGCAAGTTACAGGTTCACGTCATTTATTTTTGTATCTCTGTTAGCTGGCATGTAGGAAACAGAAGCTCTTGTGCCAAGGCCAGCGCAGGTTATTTCAAGTTTCCAATGTAATTCTGGGAAAAACCTTACAGTATGGAACATAATCCCCACGAGTGAAAGTATAGCCGAACGATTTTTAATTCAGAGTTCCTGAATAAAAATAACTATCTTTTAAGCCTCTTAAAAATGCTGAAAAATTAGATTTGTGATGCAGCGGTGCATAAACACAAGTTTGCATGAAAGGCAATAATTTATGGCCCATATTTCACTCTGATTAAAAACCTAAGCAGCGATTATAGTGACTACTCAGCAATCTTCTCTGACATTAAGGCATGTTTTTTTCCTCTCATTCTAATCCACTACATTATAATTATTCAGTCATTTCAACTTTCATAGGGGAAAATAATAATCTTTTGGTTATGCATATGATTGGGCCGCTGAAAAGGCCTTCCTTGGCAGATGGCTGGTATTTAAAAACAGGGAATGTGGTCATTTGGGTATTTCTGTCAGAAGATAGATCTTTGATTTAATGAAATAGGGGCTTAGGGTTTTCTGAAAAATATACAATAAAATTACTTTATAACCGCCATCGCTGATAAAGTAATGCTGCATCCATTTATTTACACGCGCGTGTGCATGTGCACTCGTGTGGCTTCGGTGATCTTCTAAGAAAACTGCATTTTCTTGAACACTTGCTGGTCAAGACGAATGTGTTTAAGTACGTATTGTTCAGAAGCCGATTGCAGTTAAATGTTAAATCCTAAACAAACCCAGCAATGTCCACTGCAATGCATTACTCATCTGATTACTCAGAAAATGTATTTCTGCAAAACAGCAGTTTTGCCAATGTTTCCAATCGCAATGTCATGCTTTGTTCTGTAAAGACATCCTTTTGAATTATGAAACAAATGGACATGAAATGAAGTATATTTGTTTTATTTGTTTTGGGTTTTTTTAATGGGGGGGGGGAACAGTGGAACAGACTTTCATGATTTGTCTAGCTGGTTTTCCACTGTTATTCATCCTGCAGTCATAAAAGAACACACTGTCTCCAGCCCCTTTGTCTTTAAAAAGAGAGTGTCTAGCTGCCAGTCGGGTATCCAATCCCCAGCCGTTATGGGCAAATCAGGATAATAACACCTCCCTTTAAACCAAATGACCGCAGCGTGGGACTGCCAGCTAAAATTAATTCCACCTCTGACCAGAGGCGAGAATACCCCACTGCTTAACCCTCCCCCCTCCCCCCCTCATAAACACACACTTAAGCTCTTACATACTGAAGCACACGCGCACACACTGAAGTGCTTGCGTGCACATGCGAGCTCATACACGCATGCACACAAACTGAATATGGAGTAGGTGCCCATTTGTTCTCGCTGCTCACTATTCAGTCTTCATCACAAGGCTGTCAGCAAACACCACGCTGCAGCGTCGGGGCCCAGACTGTTGTACGCTTAAGCAAAGCATTTCGTTTTACATACCTAATGCTTCAAATTTACATGGAACGGATGCAAATGTTACATAACAGCCACCACTGAATGTCACATGCGAATGTAGCGACAAAAATAAATAGATACTATTTTGTGAAAGAGACTGCATCTGCAAAGAGGATAAAAATGTTACAATGGTTAAAAGTTTTCAATGATGCTACCATATTAGATCTACTTTTCAGGTTTATTGATTTGCAACATTGATATTTTCTGGCTCCCTCTTCATACATTTATGCTCTTAAAAACAGCAGTATGTCGCAAGTATTTGATGGTGCCTCTTGGAAAATAAACAATGTTTCTGAAACACAGCCTGGCGCATGTTTGTTAAAAAGCCTGCGATTCCGTTTTGGTTTGGCTTGTTGTTAAGTGACCTTTCGTTAACTCATACTTAAGTGACATTCATTCTGCCGTCTTAAGGCACACTCTGTCTTTGTTACCAGACTCGCGGCTACTCAACTTTCCATGTTCTTCATGCTTCACACGATCGTCAAGCCGATAGAGGCTCTGGCTTTTTCGGCCTTTAAAATGTTTATGTGCAGACAGGTGTGGCAAATGATTAAGATTTATCGCCGTTCGTTTGTCACAGAAAACAACCAGAGGAGGGAAGTCCAGCCGCTGCCAAATTTCTGACAGAGCTTACTGGTTATATAATGAAGACGGAGAAGATCCAGGAGGTGCAAGGTGGTTGGAGATTCTAACTTGCTCTATAAATATTGTAACATTTATTTTACAGAGTCAGTAAGAGATGCACTGCACTGCATTCATGTGCAAGTGCGTAATAACACCGACCTGTGCGTCTCCCAGTTTCCGCATGTATGTTTTGCTTCTAGGGCAAGTCTAAACTCTGTCATCTTGATTAGCTGTAGGTGTTAACACGCTAGATACTGCCTTATTTCATTCTCCTCCTGACTGATCAACGTCACTCTCCATCCCGCTTGGTTTTCCTCTTCATCGTGCCCTCTACTCTCCCTTTGTCTCTGAAGTTTGCGTTTGAAACGCTAACCGTTCAGTTCATGTTGTGTTTGAGGTTTTTTTTTTTTTCCTTCTTATTTTTTGTTGCACAAATCAAAGATTAGCGTCACGTGAGGTGAAAAGCAGACATGCGTGTCCACGTTTGCTGAATGTGTGTTTTTAGCTTGTTGCTAATTGTTCCCTATTCAGCTGCCAGTGGGACACAACTGCGAAAGCATCAACAGATTGGAGGTTCTCAACTGCCAGCCTCCCACCAACCGCCTTTGTGCCTCTGCCACTTGACATCTCCATTTGCTGTGTGTGATGATGTAAATAATTACACTCAATTAGCACTTAATTAACGATGCTGAAACAAAAGGACACGTCCCTGGGCGCAGCTTGTCTCCTCTCTCCTCGTCTCTCTGTATGCTTTGCTCTCTCCAAACACACGCGCACGCACACGCACGCACATAGGCACACATCAGGGAAAACAAAACATGTCAGCTTTTGACAATGTGCCATCTGTCCTCGAGCCAACAGATAGGCTTAGACACACAGAGATACGGCCCCTCAGCGCCCATAAGACATGCAGAAACACTAATCGAGTCCTTGGGCGAACATAATTACAGATTGCCATGTTAATCACCTAACAATTAGCAGCCATCCCCTCCAAGAGGCAATCAATGAATAAGCTCGAGAATCTCCATGTTGACTTATCAACTCTTCCATTCACATATACTCTTCACTTCTCCCGCTTATTCTTGCAAAGATGTTTATCCACAATGGAGACTTCAGCTCTCAAGAAATGCATAAAAAAAGTACATCTAGTGCCATGCAACAATACCCCATACCCCATGATCTTTTCCATATTTTGCTATAATATAATCACAAGCTTGAATGCAATTTACCTGGATTGTATGTGAAAGATCAGATGAAGTATATAATAAATTGAAGACGAAAGGGATAAAAAAAAAAATTTTTTGAAAAAATTTAAACTTTCACAGTGAATGTGCTACAATTTTTGGTGGGGGCTCTACCAGTTTAGCACGTCTGGAGAGTGCTAGTCCAACCCATGCTACTTTGAAAATAGTTCCATCTCAGCAGGATGGAGAGTGTCTGAATATCAATTTTCAAACCCTGCATCAGATTCTCAATCTGCTTTGAGCTAAATTACTGCATTCCAACCGATCTGCGGCTGTACATTGAACGTAGTTGTCCTGCTAACATGCAAAATTTAACCCCAGTCTTACATTTTCTGCAGTCTCCAGTAGATTTGCAGAATTTACCTGTATTTAACTCCATCCACCTTCCTAAAGTTCTGCTTTCTCCCTGCAAAAGGAAACACTCTGGCAGGATGATGCTGCCACTACCAAACGTCAGTCATGCTGCTAAGGCCTGTTAGATTAGGTGGATAACCAGAAAGCTTCCTTTTCAGCTTTCATTACAATTATATGCTACTTTTCTTGGTCTATAAAATCCTAATAAAAAAATGCTTGTGGTTTTGTGAGAAAATGTGAAAAATTTTAAAGGTTATAACACTTTTGAGAAACTGAAGATGGCACAAGAAAGAAAAAAAAATATTTGACAAGTGTTAGCTTTTTCTGAGCAGTAAACCAATTTCAGTTTTTGTGTATCCTACTTTCTACATGCATCTAATGTCTTAGGGCAGCTGCAAAAACTACAATCCAATTTTACCTTTACAAAAAGTAAAAAAATAAAATAAATAAGTCACACTGGAGGAAAATGAACAAATTGGGCATCTTGTATTGCTCTTTTTCCTTGTAATTCTTGCATGTTATCAAATGAATAATGAGAAAATTTCACTGCTGTGATCTGAAATATGAATCTTAATGCCAATTCTGATTGGAAACAAATTGCCGAAGCAGGTGCAGTCCCAAGACTAATGATCAATAAAAAAACCCTCATATTTCATCATTCTTAGAGGACCCAAAAACCTATCATTATGAAAAATGTGCACCTTTTGCCAGAGAAATCATCCATCACTGCTCCTATTGAATTTCCCATATTAAAACTCCAATATGGAAGTCATATAGGCTTATAACATAATCAGATTGAAAATTGAGAAAACTTCACCTCCTGCCTATAAATGTATATCACGGATTAGTGCACTTGGAAGGCTGCTTCCTTCGGAGGGGGTGGCTGGAATAATTTGTTGACCTCTGTGAAGATGAACAAATCTTGTGCTTTCTCTTGTTGCATTTAAGGCTAATCAAGCAGAAAAAGAAAGAAAAAAAAAGAGGACGGCTAAAAACACAAAATGGCATAGAGGGGCTCGTATAGACATGAACAAACATAGCAGATTCATAGGAACTTGCATTATTTCATGTACTGCGTGTAACTGAATTGCACCTTTTTCCTCACAGCCTTATAGAAATTTCTTTTCATGTCATTACTCTTTTTATTGCAGTGGTTATTACTGGAGATATTAGATTGGTACAGATTGGCCTCTAGCTTCTTTTATTACTGAATTTCTGAGGCTGGCCACATGTGTGGGTAATTCATTCATTCTGATTGCCTTGTGTTATATTTACACATTACCGTTATATGCGTCAGCTTGCCTGCTGTGCCAGCAGCTGATGACATATCATATCATATACCATGAAATCAAAATGCGACTGGCACATGCTTAGTCGTATACATCATGCTAAGCGGGATAAAACGCAATTAGACAGCAGTCCAAATTGGACATACATTCTTTGTCTCCATCCTTCCTCATCACCATCACAGACCACAACGGGCCCTGCTAGGCCTAGCCACAGACTGATCTCTAATAGGCTTGGCTGTCTCCTTCTTAATTTGCTGAAATTGCAAAATCAATAGGTGTAGTCGTAGCAGCCCGCTCCCTGTTTTAGTGGGAAAAGATAAAGTCTATGGGAAGGCAATCTTCACTTTCAATTTGCTCCCTGTTCAGTATTGAGGCCGAAGTGCTTATCACTCTACTTAAATAGACCATATGCCTGTCTCATGGTGGGTAAAGCTTGCGGACAGGCAAGGAGTTCATTCTGGACAGCACAGTCTGCACACCACGTTATAATTTGTCATCTATTGTAATGTATGTCATTAACTAAATACTTTGGAAGTAAAACAGCTGAAGTTTAGACCATCTTTCCAACTTAACTTTTCCATTTCTACAGGTCTTACTTACAGTGTTGGAGAAAGAACGACTCAGGAGCTTGCTTTAATCACCTCTTTTACGTTTCTACATATTTTTAAATCAAAACTTCCTGTCGTCTAGTTGTGAGTGGATCCCCCTAGTGGCTCGGCACAATTTCTTCAACAATGTTGCGATGCTAAGCGCTTGTTTAGCATCACTATCCTTCTAATTTTACTGGACACTGACGAATCAAAAAAGGTTACAAAAATACTGGCTACAAGACAAATCATGATTTGCTTCACAACAAAACTAAAAACTAGGGGTGTCAACTTTAACATATGCAAACAATCCGACAGGTTTTACACGTTAATATTATAGAATGCAGATTAATTGAACAACCTATTTTTACCCAAGTCTCTCTCCCACATAAGGTTATCCAGTTCACGTATGATGGCCTCTACACACTGGGAGCATCAAAATGAAATTTTGAACCCAACGCACAGAATGCAAAAGAGACAATAGTGACAGCAACAAAAGTTAAACATTTTTCAGCTTTCTTGTGTTACATTGCTAACCCATCTGTGCACGTCTACATATAGGAGCTCAAATTTTGAATGCACGAATATCGCTGGTGGCTTAGCTAGAGAAGGGCAAGAGATTGTCACCTCAAATTCCATAGGAAATGAATAGAGCGGGAGTTAATATGATGTTTTTTTTTTAATTGATTGACAAAACCAGTAAAAATATTAGATTGTTTAGATTTCTTAGGTTGAGGTACAATGTTATCAAAATGCCAGTATAAATTGGTCATCTGTCCCTTGTGCATTCCACTGTGTCCACAGAATGTAGAGGAAACAGATTTCCACATGGGATAAACAACTGTAAATGTTTAGTAGCCTTGACTATTCAGCCGTGCTCTAATGACAGATCATCTCTGATCAGTCCATCTCAAGGTCCTATTGCTGACAAGGACACAGAAAACCAAAAATATGATAGTGCGGCACCATGCCAAGCCTTTAAAAAAAATCCAACCAGAACATTAAGCTGCATTCTGTAACAAGGACAAATAGTAAACGTGCAACATTGGACTGGAAGGAGGACTTGGTCAAAAGATTAGCAAAAGCATTTTAGATAAGCTGCAGGTGATCAGATTTATTGAGAGAAGTAAAGATGGACTTAATGTAATCTATTCAAGAATCTCCATTAAAGTGTTTCAAATGCTAAACTTCCATAAAAGTTAGATCCAGATTTTTATTGGTGGATTCTGTTGTGTGCAGAAAGGCAACCATTTTCTTTTTTTTGTCCTGGTGAACCAAGCCTTCCAGAGCAGAAGATTTTTTTTTCTCTTGTTCAACTGATGAAAACTGTCACAAGGTCTGGGTTTACACATTTCAAAGCACAGTAGGGCTAAAACTTTCTAAACACACAAGAGCTTTAAAAGTGTAAAAAGGCTGAGTATCATCTGCATAGCAGTGATATGAAATATCTGAACAAATTTAAAAGATGATAGGAGGATGACAACCTGAGACCATAAAAAAGGGAGGTTAAACAAAACAAAATAATTAAAAAAAAACCCTGTGGAACACCATGCTTAAGAGAAAGTCAAGATGATTTACAGTTCTCTACCACAGCAATAGCTCTTAGTGATAAATATGAAGAAAACAATCCAATGCTGTACCACATACGCCCGCAGTTTTGTTGTATAGCATCACACTGAAAGATCTATGTGATTAAACAATCAATGTAAATCTGCTGTCACCAAGACTTTACGTTTTCCTGGGAGTTCATAAATTAATAGTTTTTCCTCTGCAGATATAGAAACACAAAAATAATTTTAAAAAAACAAACATTTGACTGTTTTGCTTTGCAGCGATGTAATGGAGAATGCTTTAAGGCATGCATTTGAGAACATGGGTTTTATGAGATGCACATATTGTCATGTGTCTGACTGTGCTTTGTGTTTAAGAAAAATGTTTTGCTCGTGTACGCATAAAACGGCTCTTGTCGGGAGGATCTTTTGTCTCAGCGAGCCTTTCCTAATCTCCCCTTGATGCTGCCTTTACCCATAATCCTCTCTTTCATTAACTGCCCTCCTATACAGCGCCACCTTTATTGCAGTCTTTCACTTTCTAATTGCAAAGAGACAAGAGCAGGGGGAGGTGAGCATGTGTGCGGTGGCGAGCGCCTGGGTGGGTGGTGGCTGCATTCAGAGCATCTGCATATGAAGTTATGTTTGGGGAGGCCAGGGCCACAGATGAGGAGAAAGGGTGTGGGCGGGGTTGGCTTTTGTGGCTGATTGCAGAAATAATTTAACATGTTGTAGAAAAGAGATTAAAGAAAAAATTTTAATCTGGATATTAAGAACATTATATGTTCAAGTTAAGGGGGTCAGCAGCATGGCTGCTCGTGGCAGGAAATCCACAGAAATTAGAAACAGGATTTTGATGATGAAGATGAGGCAGGCGGGGAGAGGGGTGGGAGGACGAGGAGGAGAAGGGCAAGCAATGTGCTCGCTGCCCTACAGTTATATGTACGGCCACAGTGATTCGTGGAATTTTCTAATTGCTTTGTGACTTCAAAACATTTTTAAATCATCCCGCAATTTAATACAATAAGCAGATTTAGCGGAGAAGAAAAGAGACAGGAGGAGAAAGAGCAGCGACCCAAGAGGAGATAGGGAAATGTTTCCTAAACATCAACTAGTGGGGTTGCGTTTTAGACGTTTTTTTTCCTTCTTGCTGTTAGCACAAAAACAAGGGAATTTAGGGCGGAGGGCTAAATTATGGAAACACTTGTACTGATGCATATTTATGACTGTGTCATAAAGGCACTTTATGATAAGGCAAATAATCCGCACGACACATCTCAGACATCACTTTAAGATATTCTATAACCAGAGTTAAAGACTGCCTTGTTTGCCGTTTCCCATTTCACAATAACCCCTCCAACAATAAGCCCCCCGTCTCTCTCCTCCCCGCAAGCTCCCTCAAGCCAGGCTTTCTTCTCCACCAGTGAACACCGGTCTCAGTAAGGCCCTATACTTGGTTACACACTGGCCCCTATTGGCAGTATTGCCACTTTGATAAATCTGGGTGATATGTGTCACTGCCCACGAAAGCATTTTGCTAAACTGTAAAAAAAAAATGTTTTTTTTTTCTTAATGTTTTGGATTACTTAAATTTTCACACTAATAAAAATGTAGCATGAGATTTTTTTTTTTTAATTCCATGTTACAGAGATAGGAAAGATGATAAACCAGCAACAAAATATATTACACTTACTGAAATGACATTAAATGTGTTTGTAATTGCAGAATTGCAGGTAGTTTGAAATCTGTCGGAAATAATAGAATAGTTTCATATTGATTCTTTTTCTCATTTATTCTCTTTGCACCCAGACATAAATATTTGTTCAGGTTTGGGGGGGAATGAATATCACCGTTGGAAACATGGAAATTGATCTGAACAGTAATATCCCTCAATTAACGTTGGGATTTTCTCTTTTTCCAGGGAGGAACAGTGTGTCAGTACATTTCTGCAGCTAAATACATGATTATACTTAAGCTCCTGTAGTTAGGTGTGCCCAATTTCCACACACCAGCTCAGAGAGAACACAAGGTCACACACACAGAGAGAGGGAGTCAGAGTGAAATGGGCAGAAAACGGAGGACGGAGTGAAGGACGAAGAAATGAAGGCAGAAGGAAAGTACAGCACGACCACATTTCATTTTATACAGTTTTAATCAAACATTCTGTAGAAAATCCGTTCAAACAAACTGAATGTTATTTGCATGTAGTTTGCATGGACCTAAATTTCGGCAAATTAAAACACCAGTTTTATTTTTAGTAAATTAAAGGATTTTCAATTAAAGAGACAACATTAGTGTCTCATCTGTTAGTTACTGTAAATACAGTGTGAAGTAGTTAATTAAATGGACTAACCATTATGAAAGAATTAATTTAATACATAGTTTTTAATAAATAGTTTAAAAACAGATGAAACAACATTTTAAAACTGGAGAAAAAAAATTAATCAAAACATCTATGGGTATAAACTTTTATATTTTCTTGTGAATTTTATAGCTGCTATCCAATCATCCAGGTGAATAATTATAGAAACTAGATTTAATTATATCTATCCACAAAAATTATATTGTTCATGTCTGGTGCGGCAATTTACAAAAATAACTGTTTTTAATGTGTGATATAAGCACTAAGATGTCAAAGTATCCACCAGGTTGTTGCAGTGAAATGACTCCCTTGTTTCTTTTGCATATTCAGTTTTCTTTCATTTCTCAATGCATCTTTTCTTTGCTTTTTCAAAACTACTTTAATAAAACTAAAATATTTGTTAGTTTTTGTTTTTTTACCCCATTTGCTCTGATAATGTGTTTTTTTTTAAAGGAGCAAACAGAAAATTTTGAAAATGGTTTATAAAATCCATATTTTTCCTATTAATAAAAATGTTTACTCCATATTATCAAAAAAAACAACAACACTTGAATATATTTTATCTATACTATGAAATGATATGTGTTTTATTTTATTCCAAACAGTAACTCCCAATTTAAAAAGTTTAGAGGGAGAAATCATGTAAATACACACTTGATTTGGTAAAACATACAGAATTCGCAGTGAGTGTGGCAAAATAAAATAAAAAAACAGGTGAACAGAATTTTTTTTTTTTTTTTTTTTTTTTTACAAAGGCAACAAAAGCTTTGCAAAAGTTGTCATAAAAAGGCCTTTTCCTTCACACAACAGGTCTGCATTCTTCAGCACACAGTGAAATGCTACAAACAAACACACATTCCCAGCTGGTATAAACAATAAAAATAAAAATGTGTACATCAATACGGCTATATATTTTGTTTGCTCTGACAGCTTTTAACACTTACTCTTCCATATGTAAATGAGCCAAGTCTCTCCCACTCCCAATCATGGTGAAGTGATATGAACTGCTGAATATAAATGATTGGGAATGATTGATAGACCTCCCCACTCACCACCCACCACAGAGATAGAAATCCAGACAGACATATGCATCTCTCTCACTGCTTCCATGCATTTCTTTTCCATCTGTAGCTCTGTCACTCACTTGTTACTCCACTCAGTCACACATGCAAACACACACACACACACACACCAAAAAAAAAAAAAAAACAACAATCTATTAAACTAATTATATATTTTACATTTACTATTATCTACAATTTGATGTAATCCACGTAGCATCAAAGTTACCTCAGGTCTCAATCATAATGGGCCTCAATTGACTGAACATGTTTAATCTGTTCCATATGTGGCCATTTGTAACTCATGTATAAAATGTGATTAGATATATTTTCAAGAGTAGCTCCTCCTGAAGGTGAACATGAACTCTGTAAACTACAGCGCAGGACGCCAAAGGAAAAAAAACAAAAAAAACGCAGTTTTGAATAAGCAACTGCGGCCATTTTAAAAATCACTCAAGGTGTCGACTTTCTTCTGCGCTGAACCTCATCGTATGACAACAGCTGAAAAAGTCCAGATAAACTCTGCAGAATGCCAAAGTGACTGTTCGACTCATCTCCATGTGCAATCCAGAAAATAAATAAATAAATAAATAAAAATTATTTGCATCTTAACTGGGCTCTGAATCGAGACCCTTACCCAAGATGGCCGTTCTGAACACGGTGGCCTCTTCAAACACACAAATAGAGACAGTTTATTGTCAGAATATAGCAGAAACACAGAGTTAAAGGTGAAAATATGCACAATTGTTGACAATGCCTGAAATAAACAACAACAGCAACAGAAGGGAAAAAAAAAAAAAAAAAAAGCCCCTCACGGTACAGCGGCATGCTGGTGGATACGAACGCCAAATAATAACAAAAGAAGGTATTTACCCGACTGTTTCCATCCGTTCCCTTTCCCCAATGCCAGACTGGCCAGGTGTGTGTATGTCAGTGTGTGAGCTACTGTTGAAGGGACTGTGTGTGATTTCTTTCAAACAGGAGACTGGGAATGGGGTAGAAGCCATTACGCTGGGAGAATCACCCAGAGCACCCCGAAATGAGGGGCAGGGGCCTGTCAACGTGCACGGCCGTGAGCGCACGCTTCCGTGTACGTTTGTGTGTGCAGGCAGGGTCCAGCCGGTGACCTTTTTTCAATGAGCCCCCCATGATTTATTTACTGTGCCCTTATCCAACCCCTCTCTCTCTCTGCACACATACGGACAGATGATTTCTAGTATTTCGGTGATAAGGTAGAATCTGCAAATGTGGCTTTTTTTCTACCCCCCACCCCCCAACCTTTGCGCCCCCCTCACTTGGGACAGGACAGGCAGGAGAAAATGGTGTTTGGTACGAGGAGAACAGATCTGTCACCCTATCTCATACTGCAGTAGCATCTTATTTTCCTCTCCATTTCTCTGCTCCTTCTGTCCTCTTCTCATTTTAGCTCCTTCGACAGAGCCCATGTCTGCCTCTCACCCTTTCCTCTCCCATCCTCACCCCTCCCTGTGCCTTCCCCCTTACATTTTGTACCGCCTAGACTGGCAAGTCTAGATCCCATCTACCACTTTGGCTCTCTCTGTTTCACTCTTTCCTTCAGTCACACACTCAAACACACTTCTTTCTCTTCTTCTCTCATTCATTTGTTTCTTGTCTCCCTCACTTCCCTTCACTCTCCATCTCGGTCTAAGAGGGGGGGTGGGGTCCTGCTGTCGTGGAGCGAGATGAATTTCTGATTGCTGTCGGGCACCACGGAGCCATCTCATTGGTCAGAAAAAGGCAGAAAGGAGAGGCAAAGGCTGCAGGAAAAAAAAAAGAAAGGACAATTTTTTTCATTGGCTGCATATGACCATAATTGCCCCCCTCGTTTCCTTCGCCTCCCGCACTTTTTTTTTTTCCAGCAACGCAGCAGCAAGCTATAATTTGAACCACCGGAGCCAATTATGCAGATTAGCTTGCCCCCAGGTTGACCAATGACCTTCTCCCCCCCGTTTACATTTGTTTACAATATGCAAATTACCTCTGGGTTCAAAAACGCGCTGGAGGGTGTCAAAACACCTTTAGACTAATATTGTAATGCCACAAAAATATCCCCCTCCTTCTGCCCTCCCACACGCACATGCTAGCTCTGTGAGCATCACATGCGAGTGCAAACGAAAGAGACCTAGTGGGGCATTTTATTAGAGTTTTTAAAAATATACATTTCATGTTTGTTTTTTGTTTTTTTACCAACCTAATCGATATTACCACATTTTACAACCAGACAGCATTTAAGCTACGTAAATAGCTTAAAACTGAATTGAAATGTTCCTTATTTTAATGTCTTTTATGTCATTTTCCTTTGATCCGTCTGCTCTTTCAGTCGCTCACTTTTCAAGTTCATCCACCAAAGTCTCCAGCTCTCCAGTAACACTCCTCCCTATCCAAGACCCCTTCCCACTGCCTATCTACCTCCCCCGTTGGTACAGAGATGGAAGCTTGTCTGTCTAATTAGCTGTATGGTTTACCTTGGCTCAGTGGGGCCTGGCTGCCTTAGCTGGGTTTAAACAGGGAGATGGACGGGCTGAAACGCTGAAACCCTAGACTGTAATTAGAGACAGGCTCACTGAGGGCACACCGCTGCTGACACAGAGCCTCTGTTTCACCATGTGTGCACACGCGCACTCGCACACACACACTGAGGAAAGCTTGGAAGACAGACATGTACACACCGGCTTGTCTATAAAATACACACCAAACATAAAAAAGAGGTGTGGGCATTAAGTGCACCCACCCATCTACAGATGGCCACTGGCATATAAAACATGTGAAGCGCCAGGATTGCCTTCCTGCCAACATACAAACATTTGAGTTCCTGACGGACACACTGCACCTTACAGTTCATAGCTGACATGAAGGATTTAAATTAACTTTTTTGCACTCATTTTAAGCCATGTTTTCAAACATACAATGATATACAGTGGCAAGATTTCTGTCATTTGTGTGCTTCACTGTCCACTCGTTCCTTTTTTTAATGACACTGTCTCTTGCTTTTCCAGTCATTCCATAAGAAGATTTATGACTTGTTTCTTCTGAGTTCCCCCCCCCTCCTCCTTCCATCTCTCTGTTCTGTTTGTTTTAAAGGCTATTTCTATTTTCTGCAGCTGGTCCCGCCGCTACCAAAACTCAGCCAAAGACAACACACAGAGCCAACGCCACACACATGGGTGCGACTATTTCTGCTACTGGTGTAGCTCTGCTGCAAAGTGTGGTGTTTATTCGCCTCAAAGTTAACTTAATCACAACAAGGAACAAAGAGACAGAGCCAATCAATGAAATTCATTAATGCAAACTGAAATGCATTTTATTCTTTTCTAATTACACGCATTGTGGCTCATAATTGAGCTGGTGTATCAGGCTAGAGATTAATTCACATTTGTGCACGTTTCTTTCTGTGTGCCTTTCCGTTTGTGTGTGCATCACAGTTGTGTGCGTGTGTGTGTGTGTATTTTTTAGAGCAAGCAAAAGTGGGCATTGAAACCTGAAAACAATGAGAAAAGAGCTGGATGTTGGGGAAAGAAAAAAAAAAAAGAAAAAAGCTGACAGCAAGTCAGCAAGGAGAACTGTGGACGGGTTAAAAACGAGAGATGAAAAAAGTAGTAACACAATGTCTTACCTCCGTTTTGCTGATATTATACTGCCCCCTTTTGTCCATCCTCATCACCTACATCTTAAACCGAGCAAGGAAACCGTAGCAAAACAATGAGCATAGCTTTGATTTGAGTTCATAGTTTGACAGCATAAACTAGATTTGCTTGAATTCACTAACCTCCTAAAGGAAAGATCTTGGCAGTGAACTCAAGAATGAAGTCACAGTCCTCAGCAGGATACAAATGAGAAATGAAACCAAACAACATCTGATGAGACTTATTTTTCCTCCAAGCTTTCATCCCTTTTTTCTTATCTGTCTAAAAACGTGGCGTTTTGTCATGAAGTCACATCAGAACGCCAGCCCCTCTGTTACAATTCATTGCCAAATTGTCACCGTTGTTGTGGAGATTAAAGTGGACAGTTCTGAAGAGAGAGCACACTTGCAGGTGTCACTGTGTTTTAATGTGCTATGACAGCAACGCGGCCCTGTCATCGCTGCTTGCGCATAAAGAAAGCAGGAACGGCTCGTACTCTTTTAGGCACAGCTCACCTTCCAATCAAAAGGCAGATGCTGTTTACGCGCATGTCTGTGTTTGTGTGTGTACAGCTTGGCATCCAGCCCTAACTGCCCTACAATAACAAATGTTCCAGCCTTCTGATTGGGCAATTAAAGGCAGCAGGGGCACTGTGTTCATGGGTTAAAGTGTGACATCCATCATCTGAAACAATCGGGCCTTACCAAACGCAAGTGTGTGCATGTTTGTGTGGGTATGTGTTGTGTGTACTCGCGGGTTCTTCAAACTACCACAAGCCCCCCCTGTGCCTTTAGAACAACTGCATGAAATCAAACATACAACCTCTTACTCCCCAGTGAGGCATGGAAGGCCAAACAAAAATACTACAACCATGTGACCGGACCTGTTTACAGAGTAAGACGTATATCAAGGTTTAAAAAGTACAAGTTTCAAAACTGCTTACATTTTCCCCACGTACCATGAATATTGTTTGAAGTAATTTTAATAAGATGCCGGGGGAAGTGTCAGCTCTGTGGAACATAAGCATAAGCACTCTAATGCCATGGGTTTTACTTCACACTGTTGGTCAACTGGCTGAAATGAAAACTACATGTTTTGTTCACCCGCCAGCAAGAAATGTAATGATTTGAAATATTTCCAGTTATAGATTATAACACATGAGCAATCACTACATGGAAACTAAAAGAGCCATATGCATCACTTAGTAAAGGCTGTTTGGAAACTAAAGCTGCAAAGCTACTAGCAGAATATCTGGTAAGTAGCTAAATGTGAGTTAGCTATCACAGTAGATAGTCCAACTAAAACAAATGATTATACTGATGTTACTATCTAGACAACAAAACAGTAAAAACATGCAATATGCCCCAAAAAGCTTGTTTATACTAAAACTACTAAATGCATTTATTTCAAGTATGCACATAAAATTTTAAATGGCCTGTTCTTATACGTCACTTTAGTCCTTAGAACTCCAAAGCACATTAATTTACCCATTTATCACCATCACATTCACATGCTGATGGTGATAAGCTACTACATTGTAGCTGCCCTGTCACCACCAGACCCTTTAACTGCCACTAGGAAACAAGGCGGATGAATCGTCTTGTCCAAGGACACAACGATAGAGACAAACAGATCGGAGTGTTGAACCACCAACCCACCAGTTACAGGACAAACTCAGACCTCCTGAGGCACTGTCGCCCCAAAATCCTAATACTAATGTCTGTAACAATTAATACTGTATAATTTTAGGAACAATTAAGGATTTGGGCCATGAAACCAATAACAGAGTATAACCAAAATATTGTGAGAACTATATAACAGCCCAGGCCTAGAACAAACCAACGAAGCCAAGGAACGCAAAAGTAATTGGAAGTCTGTTGCCAAACATGAACCTTCTCTAATCTATAGGTTGGTTTTGTGCTCCAATTACTTGAATAAGTAAAACACTACATTGCATAAGACTACAATAACTTCCTTTTGACCCACCAACTTAAGTCTGAGCAAAGTAAATATCCAAAGGTCTGACTTTGAGTTTTAGTTTCTTGTTACCAGCATTTAGTGGTTGTTGGAAAAGGTGTGCTTCTGCACAATGGCTACTATTTATAACACTTACCAATCCATGGATTTGATATCTATGACCAACTTGTGTGGATTCAGTAGATCCTTGCAGTTGATGTGAGGAAGAACAGGTGTATCTGATCAAACAAAGTGATCATTGCCAATTTAATGTCAGCAAGTCTTTCTCCCAGTATTCATTTCTGCCTGACTTTTATGCAGTTTTATGCTGTATTCCAAGCGTAATATGTTTTAATAAATCTCCACAGTACCTGCAAAAACATGAAGCTGTTCCAGAACAGGGCTGGACAATATTTTAAGTCTTTAAAATGCATTCCAATCTTATTCCAAGAATTATAAGTAAAATATATTTTGGTATGAGCTGACATTTCACAGATTCCTCTGTAGAAGCACAGCCAATGCACAAAAACAAAGCAGACAGCCAAAGGAATTTACTCACCTTTGCCAGAGCTGAAGAGAGTTGCCAGAATGTGAAACCAGTGGATGATCCACCCTGCAAAGAAAAATAATGGCTTTTGTATCATTTGTTCCATTTTGGGTACTCAGTTTTGTTATACTGCCACAAAATATGTTTCTTTTTTCTTTTTCTTTTTTTTTTTAAGTTTATTGGCCTACTGGTGGCCTTTTTTCATTGGTCGGTAGACAAGAAGGGGTAAAGAGAGAAGGAATGGTCCTGGACAGGGAATCAAAGTAGGAACATATATATTGAGGACAGTAGCCTCAATACTGAGGCACCCCAAATGACGTTTTACCTTCCTGACATCAGATAACAGTTAAAACACTGTTTAAAGCCCATGTGTGTCAAGTCTAACCTACAAACAAAGACATCGCTGAAGTTGATGTGTGCTAAAGTGTCTTACTCTTCGCTGTGTGCGATGAGAAGTTCTTCCTGGAGAAAGAAAAAAATAAAAATAAAAGGAGATAAGTCACATAAGCCAACAACTAATTTGACAAGTTGTGTGTGACTGTTTGGTATGCAAAAGATGTACTATATTTAAAAACACTCATGTTTCTGGCTTAGCGCATATCCAAGCAGTACTTATGCTGTAGCGTGTAGAAACGAGGCTCAATATCAAAGCATAGTCTTAGTCTTAGCTGTTGATTGTCTAAGAGCATAATTAATACGGCAACTAATCCAGCATGCCATCTAGTCAACCCAGAAATGTCCAATCACATTTACTGTTTCAGTTGGGGTTTGAAGCCGCTCACAGACTGAGTCCACAGCTGCAGAGCTTTGAGACCACTCAGTGAGGCACTAATCATGACACCATTAACTAAGAAAACACTGGGAATTAGTCCGATGAGGAGAAGTTGTGCTTCTCCATAGAGGTTTTGTTTAGTTAATTCCCAGTTGACAGCCAAGTGCTCTGCTTGCCTGGAGAAAAACTTCCTTGAGTGTGAGAGATTACTTTTTATCCCTAATTAATGCAGCTTATTTGCATAACCCAAGTCATAATATATGCTAATGTGCATTTACATTGGAGAATGCTGTCTAGGCAGTTAATGTGGCCTAAATATGTCTGTAAAATTATTTTTTTATTTTAAGTATTATAAATGTAAAAATTTAATATGCACTATGCTCTTCTTTTTTTTTTTTACTTACCACTGCTCTTCAGCTGTGTTCTTTGTTTTACTTTCTTGTATACTACAAATGGCATGCGTTTCACGTTGCTTTTCAATCTAAACACTCCTCCATTTGTGGTTAAATAAGTGATGATTTGTGTTTGAGGTGGATTTGATTGAAAAAAAAAAAACAACTGCACTTGACAATTAATGTCTGGACAACTAAGCAATGTACAATACTGAAGGCTAACCCCATAGAGATGCCTTTGATTAGTAGTACTATGTGGAACATTGATCAACATATCTTCTTGATTTTTGGTGATGTTCAAAATGCAACGTTTACTGCTTGTTTTATAATTGGTGACTGTATAATTTTCATGTTTTTATGGCGTGAAACACTTTGAACTGCCTTGTTGCTGAAATGTGCTACATAAATAAACATGACAAATGTCTTATGTGACATTTCTAGTGCAAATATATGTGTGGGTCTTTACTGTCTTGTGAAACAGTTTTGCAAATACATTAAGTACAGAATAGAAACCTTATGAAATCATATCTGAAGCTGTATTTATTTGCTGACAGTCAGTCATGTACAGCACAAACACACCAGCCTGTTTGGCTTCAGCTGCACTCTGTCCTACTCTCTGGTCTTTGAAAAGCAAACATCTGATGCCTGCTTACATTGTGAGCTTCTTCGAACAGAAATTATGGCATTAACCTCCTCGTCAAGTGCAAACGCATAATTTAGTCAGGTAAATGTTGATTCATCCAAACACTGCTGTGATTGGTAGCAAGATTTGTGTCAAGTTGCCATGTTGCATTTAGGGTTTGTGTGGCTATTTTGGAACAGATTCACTGAGTCTTAGGTATAGGAGTTCATAACAAGTGGCAGAGGAAATGCAGTTTGCATAATTGTAAAGTAGAAGGAAAGGAAACATTGTTTTAAATTTTACATCAACACTCTGCAATCTCAAAAGGTGGACTGCATTTGTATTAATCCCCATTTTCATTAAAATGCATTTTAATCTATCCGTTTTCATTTTCTAAGTCATTTGATTTGTAAATTAAGTCCACTTACCAGCTCACTCAGCTTTGTTACAAACTAGATATTCAGATAAATTGGTATCTAACAACTTTAAATCTTTTACCTGTAGTTTGGAATCTCAGTATGGGTTTTCCATAACTCTGGATTTTCTCATTAAAACACTCACAAACATCCTGAATTTAGTGCAGACAAATCCCCATCCTTAAAAATTCCCCTTCACCTGTGAATGCCTAATTCTCAAAGCAAGATTTTACAATTATCCCCCGATTCTCGAAACCTGACACCCAACACATGACTATAAAAATCATACTTAGAAGAAGTGTGCACTTTAAAATGTATGTTGATTTTAAACAGTGGTCAACTGAAATTAAGTGAACAGGGTCTATGATATTTTCCTTCCATGTCATTTGCAAGCTTCATTCATCTTTTCTAAGTGACTTAATTTGGTTTCAAGTGGTTTTGAGAGACCACCACCAGATGAGGCCAACTTAAAAATAAGAATTTTAATAATTTCCTGTCTCTCTTAAGGATATTAAATGTATACATATCGAACAAGTGGGGCTTTTTCCCATTACATCCATTATATAAACAGCAAAGTATACTAGCTTTGTATTTTGGCTTTACACATGACCAAAAAAAAAAAAAACAAATCATGATGCACTGCTAATTCAGAACATGAAAACAAAAGATACTTTCCTTTCAATCTGTGATAGTGGTTTTCTGGTAATGGAGTTTGCCTAAAAGATGGGGAGATTGAAGCAAGGAGCAAAGACGATGGGGAAAGATGGACAGGCCATTATTTTGCAGAGGATGGGGACAGCAGCGCAAGAACAACAACCTACAGATTTCTGTTGAAGTGCTCTCTTGTTTGATTACCCCTCCATGCCCTCCGACACTTTTCTTTCTGCCTACAAGCAATGATTTGTGTGCATTCCTGTAGCTTTTTGGTTTTAACACCAGGGGGTCCGAGCCCCAGAGGGCAATGTGCATGCATCAGTGTATCTACAACCGAGAGCATATATGCATTCACTCATACCTAATGCTTGTGCATGCTCACACAGAAGCGTGACCATGTGTCCATAAACTTTTCAGTTTTTATTCATGTGGCCAAGATAGACACCGTATTCCATCTTCAAAACACACGGTGCCACCATCAAATGAGTCACCCCTTTCATCTGCTTCCACTGCCCTCAGTTACTCCGGCTTCCACGCCTTGCCTAATGGATTTTCAAATGCAGGTACATGATTTCTTTCAAGACTTGACAAGCATTTTCCTTTGTGTTTAGGGATGAGGATCAAGCCCTGAGTGGTTCGTTGCTGTTTGTGTTGCTGAGAGATTCTACATACAGATCAGGAGCGCATTTCCTGAACCTGTTTGAGAAGGCCAAATGCGAGATGTCTATATGTATATTTCCACATGTTCCTGGGCAAAGCAACTAAAATACACTCGTGTGCTGTTTCTGCTATTGTGCAATCTGGGTATTCTTCCTTTAAACATTAGGAGCGTACACTCAAACAGGGCATATTTTAGAAGATTATTTGATAAAAACCAGAGCAGAAAGAAATATTCAGTGTACTTTTCTCTTCAGCATTTTCAAAAATCACAGCTAGTCCAATCTGGCTAATTCTAAAACTGATTTAGCCACTCCTAACAGAAAATGGGACTGTTTTAACTAACTACTGGTAATATTTCAATGTTTCTAGTCCTCAAACGTTCTGTGACCATGGAAATCCAAGTCCTGTTGGAAATGTTATCTTTAAGAACATGTCTGCATACTTTCCAAAGCCTTCACTTGACCAACTCAACCATTTAAAAGTATTATACCACCTAAATAACAATCCACTTTCCCCTTTACTCAAATCTCATCTGCTCAGCGTATTCTTATTTGTGAACAGGTAAAAACTGTTTTTATCCGTCACCTTTTAATACATATTTAAAAGCCTGTTATACATCACTGGTCATGTAGTTGAAATGCTTTCCATTTATATTTAGCTAAGTGGATGGACGTCTACTGACCTTTATAGCCACAAGTAGTCTAGATCTTTGTAAATGAGATGGTAAAGATGAGAGAGTTGTAGAGATATGATGGAAGAGTAGTGAGAAAAATATTGTTGATCATAATCGTTAACAGCTCAATCTTGTGCTAACCTACTTTTTTTTTTTTTTTTTAAACTGACGTATGAAGCCTAAAGTTGCATGCAAAGGCAGGAACAAATATAAAAACAACTGTAGCACATGACATCACTTTGTTTTGTTTTTTTTGTTTGTTTGTTTTTTATGTTTTTTACAGTGATGACGAAATAAAAACTCTGGAATATCTGTAGACATCCCATCATTGACTGTGGATGTGTAGTATGTAGCAATTATGGTCAGCATCAGATAAGATGTGACAAGTAGGCTTCAGGTGCCAAACTCTTGTCCTACCCCTGAATGTAATTGACTGAGATTTACAACTGCCCTCACTGAGCCAAAACAGTCATGTCTTCTAATTAAGTAGAGAGCACTGACAGCCTGGTACCACCTACATTTGGTCCCCAGTTGATACAAGTGCCATGTCCTGAGGGTTTCTGTCAGACCTGGTGCTCTGCGAATGGTATGACATGTCCCTTTATGTCTCCATTCATCCCTCTCCCTTACCCCGGTCCAACACACCACCCCTACCACTACCTGTCTCTCTCCCTGACAACTATTTACTTCTAATCATGCTCAGGATGAAAACGAGAGCGTGCCGAAAGAGGGGGAAAAAAGTGACTGCTTCTACCGTACATGTGTGTCAGCTAGAGATGGAGGGCATGAAAGAGTGACCAAGTAAGTCAATGAGAGATTGAACAATAAGGATTTGTTCTCGACTCATTGTTAATATTCTGTGTCTACATGGCTCAGGAGAATATTGTGGTTCATCCAGCAACTACAGACCTTACACTTCCAGCAGAGACTTCGTGGTAGAGGAAGGAAAAAAAAAACATAAGCTACACCTTAATAAATCAAAGAACTTCTCTTAGGCTAAAATTATACATATGATAGCCTATCGGTTTTATTAATGAGAAACACTTTAAAAGCAGCTACATTAAAAACCAAATTTAGTGAGCTACTTTTCAAGGGGGGGGAAAAAAAATCTCAATTTGCTTTATTGATAACTAAAGCCTGGCTAACATTTTTATAATGAGTACAGCTTTGTTGAGAACAAGAGAACATAATAGAAATGAACAGTTAAGACATGATTGCAAATGGTAATTGCTGACTCACTGAATATATTCCCAAATGAAACAGTTATGATGACAGTTGTATTATTTTAAGCTTTTTGTACTTTGGGACAAGTGTAGGACATTTAGAAGGCAAAGTGTGAATTTATTAAGTTTTAACCCCAATAAATTTAAAACTAGTTCTAGTTTAAGTAAACTTCCACAATGCTTCCAGCAAAGACCATGATAGTCAAACAACTTAACTGTACTACTTTCTGCAGAATGCACAATTTTACGTAAATTATATTTTTAATAACCAATGCCTCTGAACTTGCAGCTGAACTGATGATTTTATGACCACCTTTTTTTGACTAAAAAAACCTTTCAGGGGAAAGTAAGAAAGTATTATATTTTATGCCATATTATTTGCTTAAAATGCAAGAAAAACATGTCCACTTCGTCAGCAGCTGTGCTTACACAAAGCTGTATAAATTTGTTTAATCATTTTAATGTACTACATCCACCTCATATTTAATCTACCTTTATAAATAAAACTAAGACTCTCGGATATAATTAAAGTAGTGCAACAGAAATTTATACACGTTTGTTCTAAACTTTGAAGTGTTGCTAAACTCATCAAAAACACGAACTGCCAACAATTCATGAAGCACAGCAAACTGACACGGCAACTTAAACTTACTAGAAAGACTTTTGTCCTTTTCCGACAGCTGACTCCTGAAGTCCCTTCAATTACCCCTCACTAAACTGGATTTACGAACAGACATTTGTCACGAAGCTGCAAAAACATCCCGCAAGATCAGAAATATTAAGAGTGCTTTGCTAAATCGCAGTGCCACACCACGGGATCTGTCTAATAGTTTGAAGTGCATCACAATCAGCCTAATTGGACAGGTGTTTGCGAGCCATTATGACACAAAATTATCGTGTCAGTAGAAGAGACCCAAAACAGCATGACATTCCCAAAAACGTGCTGAAGGATTAGTGCAGTGTTAAGATGGAAATGAAGGAGAGTCTTTTTTTTTTTTTTTTGCATGCCAGAGTTGAGAAAAATTAAGATAGTGGGGGAGAAAAACAGAGAGAAAGAGAGGAGGGAGATTAAAGAAGAGTAGCACTCACAGTATGAGGTAAGCTACAGTCATCACTTGTCAGCCACCCCTGGTGAGAGAACTCCTCACAGAGCCACGGAGACGGATATTAACACTCAACTCCACCTCAAATGATTAATTTATGCAAAGAATGAAATGCGTGCAGTAAACAGCAGTAAACCAATACTTGAATTTTGTAGCCTGCTGTGAGATGCAAAAAGAAATTTTAATTAAAATATTTCAGAAAAATGCAGTTTCTCACAGTGAAGCTCTTAAATGTTTTTACTGTTCATTAAATCATGTTTTATCACACTAATCAGATGACCACCAGATAAGCTTATTGTTTGCTGTAGTAAAGATAAGATTATTGCTAAATATTATCAGAGGGGTTATCAAGAGATGCGATTTTCCTCATTTTTTCTTATCCATGCATCGTTTCTGCACTGCGTTCAGAAAACGGGTTTTGGCAAGTCCAGCTAAGGACACCCGAGTCCAAGCAGATACAGGTAATTGTGAGGTTGCAGTTGTCCTCACTAAAGTCTGAGACGGCAGACCTTATTCAAAGAGAGAGCAAAAAATATATTTTCTTGCAGAGAGTATCAGGTGATCTAAAAATAAAAGATAAAATAAAATTGAGGAATTTAAAGCTACAAATATGTGAATTTGCAATAAACTGTCAGATGCTTTATTGGCATTGATTTCCTTCTTCCACTTTATTAATGAAAAGTGGTTCTTGGCTTCCACAGACGGATGCCATCTGTGCACTAACTTACCACCCAGTCCTCCAGAGTTAACTCATTTGAAATATGCTCATTAATGTCTATGTGAAAACACCATAATTAGAAACATTCATAAATATTAGCTTCAGATAAACCACTCGAAAAAATATAAGTTGGTAAGAACAGATTTTATGAGTTCTTCATTTGCATGTAGTTTCAAAATTAGAATGTTTTCTCTGCACAGTCTGTGTGCACAAACCACATTAATTTAAGAGTTTTGAATGAGACCATTGCAACTTGGACAACGTTACAATCAGTGTTGTAGTCAAGATCAAGACAAGACCAAGATTTTTAGGGTCCGAGACCAAGTCAAGACCAAGACCAAGGGAAGTCGAGACCGAGTCAAGACCAAGACTAGCGCTCCGTGCTACATGACACGATAAAATGTGAAACATGATCAAAATTGCTAATCAAATTGATCTGAAAGATTCACATTCCCATAAAAACACCTAGATATTAAATACTTAGAGCTGAAATAAATTTAACCAATGTTAAAAGCAGAACAAACTCTTCCATCCCTTTGCTACAATCTGCAGTGGTGTCATGCCATCCCTAACAAGATAACGCCCTGGGCATTTGTCCATATTATTCATGTCAGAAACCACCACTGTTGGCACCATTAAACATAGTAATTGAGGCAATGAACTAATTGTAAACAACGCTCAACTATGAATGCTGATCAAGGAGCAACAAGCAAGAAGTAACCAAGCACAAGGCACACACCGCGACTGTTCTCGCCCTCTCTCCCACTGCATAAAGCCAGGCAGCACAAAGTGCTGTAATGTCTGCCACCATGACAGGTGACAAAAACAATCAAAGAGCAATGAGCATGCTCTGCGTGTTTTCGTTCTTGTGTTTTATTTATTTACTATATCAATGCATATAATAAAATAAAATAATAGCTACTACAGTTTACGAAGAGCATTACAAGAACAAAGAATGGCTCTCAGTGAGGCACCAGGCCTATCTTCTTAGTAAAGAGATGTCCATTAGAATCGGATCGTTCGTGAATGTCACATCACTATTTTGCAGACTTTTGGACACAGCGTTGTCCCATATATTCGACACGTTAGTCAATACGTCTGCACAATAATTCAACACATGAGTGACAACTTTTTTTTCATCACAAATGCTTGTATGTCTTTGTACAGCAAGCTTTGCTAACATAACGTCAACGGCGCTTACCTTTCTTTGAGCTTCTTTTCTAAGTGACGAAAAAAGCTAGACATAGTCCCCACCGTCTGTGAAAGCGAAGCGCTGCTGAGTTAGCTGTGGCCATCGGATTTCTTATGATTTATACAGCGTTATTCTATTACTGACGATTAAACAGACATCTTCTGCCGCTGAGAGAAAACCACTGCGCATGTCTCAGAGCCGCGTGCGACTGAAAGGTGGGGAGGGTGAGTAACAGAAACACGTTGTTGC